>NW_020897694.1:4911885-4991285 GCF_003984885.1 Neopelma chrysocephalum | reverse complement strand
TATTCTATTCTATTCTATTCTATTCTATTCTATTCTATTCTATTCTATCCCATCAGAAAAATTAAACTAAGTCATCATGGCAATTTTCTTATATATATTTCTAAAGTCTGCAGTCAACAGTTTTGTTGTTTGTTTTTTTTTTTTCCAGGGTGGCCCCCTGGAAAATTTGCAGTCCAAAGGGTCATTTTAGTGTCTAAAGAAAATGTAATTAATGTTATGAATTCTTGTAAGATTTGAAGATTGTAAGATTTGAATTATCATAAGATTTTGCAGACCAGAGAAAGTTCGACTAAGCATGCAAGCCCCAAGATTCTCTAACTACTGATGTTAATTCATGTACCTTGAAAAGAGAACTATGTTTTACAAAGAGAATTCTGTCTTCAAACAAATTTATACTACTTGCCAAAGGCTTTGGGCACTTTTCTGCTTTCAAAAAATCAGCAGGCCAGAAAAATACCTTTGATGATAGGGTCACTTCCAACCATATTGACAACATTTTCAGTCATCTTAAGGTTTTCTCATCTGTCTATCATGTTTCTATCATTGTTAATGGGTCTTCTCCTCTCTTTGCCTCACCTCACCTAGCCTCACCTCCCCTCCCTTGCCTCCCCTCCTGTGTCCTGCCCCTCCCTCCCTGACGGTGGTTTTTTTCAGTTCCAAGTGTCCAAAATAATGTGATAGTTGTGCTGCAGTACATGACACTGAGGATATGTGTTGTATGCCCAGAAGAGGCTCATGGATTTTTGTGTATGCATCCAAAGGCATACTTCTACAACCTGTGTGGATGTCTATATAGGACACAGAAAAACAAACACAGTGTGGTGCTGTTCATACTGCATGTGGGAAGTAAAGTTTCCCAAAAGCACGTCTCTCTCTCTGTTCACTTCGGAGGGCATTTCTGGTCAAGTAAAGGACTTTGGGAGGAGCAGTGGAAATAACCTGAACTGAACTTGAGCAGTTGTTCAAGCAACGTTACTCTCTTCTGCTGTTTCCAATGAGTCTCTACTCCCCAGCTTCCCTAAGCAGTATTCTGACTTTTCTCCAACAGCAGAGCTTTATATAGCTCTTTGATTAAATTATAGAAAAAACACACCTGCCAGGATAAATAAGCAAATCCAAGGAAACAAATCACCCTTTCCCACTGGCTCCTGTGTCCTCCTCTCCTGTGTTCTCCAATTTTTACCTGAAAACATTGTTTTTTCTAAATTTACTTTTTTTTTTTCCCATTGGGAAAATTGAAATTAAATGTTTTGTGCCAGCTTGACATTCATTTGTGCTGGCTAAGCTCCCTTGGAACCTCATGGGAGATGTAGCTTTGTGCACTTTATGCCCCCTTCCTCCCTGTGGGCTGAACTTCCGATTTGTACCACATCTTCTGTGAGGAGAAACTCAACACTTTCCTCCCAATCTGTGTGTGTCTCTGTATCTCCCTATCTTGCTCTGTTTCTTTCGGGAGGCATCCCATTTCTCCTTTTCTCCTGAACTTCTTTATTTATATTGGGAAAACTTTTATTTTTTTCCTTTCCGCTTCTCTCTGTGTCTGAGCTTCGCTGCTGTCAAATCCACAAGACCTTTACCTATCACTAAAGGTATCCTTTGGATACTTTGTTATGGGCTGATAATGAAGACATGTTTTGCTCAATTGATCTCTTTATATGTCAAATATATTTTTTGCGTTACTACAAAAGGTTTTTTTTTGGTGTATCAAAAAAGGTTTGAAAGAACATTGGATCACTCTGTGCAGTTATCTTGAGATTCAGAACTTCTGCAGTTGCCTGGGATTAAAAAAAAAAAGTTCTTACATTTGGATAATTTGGGATTTGTCTAGATGAGATTTTTTGGGTTTTTCTCTTTTGAATTTTCTTTACAGAAGCCCTATAGATTGACCACATCTGGGAGTGGATCCTTGATGGCAGAACTTACACACATGCACAAACTTAGATAAACCTGTTGCTAGATGTGGTGTCAAGAGGATATTTTTTCCAGATTAGACTGACAGGGATTGTTTTTTCTCTCCTTCTGCTATATATGCATGACATGGTTTGCTTTCTATTGTCATCTGTGAGATTCTTTTATGAAACAGAATCCTGTTATAAGATAAAAAAAATTGGGAGTGTCCTTGTCCTCTGACTGTTTGTGTCTTTAGTGAAAGTAGTGTACATTTTACATTTTGCATACTTTCTTTTTAGTCTGTGTAGAAGGCTTAGAAACATCTGGAAAGGAGGTAGGGAGGTAGGGAGGGAGAAAAAAGCCTTTTTTGTAATCACATGACTATTAGCTCTTTAATAATAACAATGTGGTGGCTTGACTGTGGCTGGACACATGGCATGCCCACCAAAGCTGTTCTATCACTCTGCTCCAAGACAAGGACAGGGAGAGATCACTCATGAATTGCAGTCATGGGCAGAACACACTGGACTTGCAGAAATCAGTTTCTTTTATTACCAATCGAATCAGACTAGAGTAATGAGAAAATAAAAACTAAATTTTTGTACACCTTCCTCCCACCCCTCCCTCCATCCTGAACTCAACTTTACTCAAAGTTTTCTTTGCCTCCTCCCCCGCAGTGGTGCAAGTGGACAGGGAATGTCGGCTGTGCATCTCATGATGCATTGGCTCTGCTGTTGCTTCTTTCTTGGGAGGAGGACTCCTCATATTCTTCTAAGGTGCCAGCATGGAGTGGTCCACAGGCTACAGGTGGATATCTGCTTTCCTGTGGACCTCAATGGACTGCAGGTAAACAGGCTGCCTTGCCATGGTCTTCACTGTGGGTTTCAGGGAAATCTGCTCTGGCATATGGATCACCTCCCCTCTTTCTTTCTTCACAGACCTCGGTGTCTTCAGGGTTGTTTCTCTCACATATTCTCACTCCTCTCTCCATCTGTTGTGTATTTCCCCAACCTCCCACTTTCTTCTTAACCATGTTACCTGAGAGGTGCTGCCACTGTCACTGATGGACTCAGCCTTGGCCAGCAGCAGGTCTATCTTCAGCCAGCTGGCATTGGTTCTGTTGGACACACAGAATCACAGAATATGCCGAGTTGGAAGGGACCCACAAGGATCATAGAGTCCAACTCTCGGTCCTGAACAGGACCATCCCCAAGAATCACACCATGTACCTGAGAACATTGTCCAAGTGCTTCTTGAACTCTGTCAGTCTTGGTGCTGTGACCATTTCCCTGGGGAGCCTGTTCCAGTGCCGAACCAACTTCTGCATGAAGAACCTTTTTCTAATATCTAACCTAAACCTTCTCTGACTCAACTTCAGGCCATTTCCTTGGGTCCTGTAAGTGGTCACCACAGAGAAGAGATCAGCACCTACCCCTCACAAGGAAGCTGTAACTGCAATGAGGTCTCCGCTCAATCTCCTCTTCTCCAGGCTGAGCAGACCAAGTGACCTCAGCCTCTCCTCATATGGCTTCCCCTCAAGAACTTTCATCATCTTCATTGCCCTCCTTTGGACACTTTCTAATAGCTTAATATCTTTCTTATAATCCAGTGACCAAAACTACACACAGTGTTCAAGGTGAGGCCATACCAGTGCAGAGCAGAGCAGGACAATCACCTCCCTTGATTGGCTGGCGATGCTTTTCCTGATGCCCCCCAGGACACAATTGGCCCTCCTGGCTGCCAGGGCAGTGCCACCTCATATTCGACTTGCCATTGACCAGGACCCCCAGGTCCCTTTCTGTGGCACTGATTTCCAGCATCCCATTCCCCAGTCTGTATGAACATCCAGGGCTGCTCCATCTCCAGTGCAGAATCTGGCACTTTCCCTTGTTGAACTTCACATGGCTGGTGATTGCCCAGACTTCTGATTTGTTGAGGTCTCTCTGCAGGGCCTCCCTGCCTTTGAGGGAGTCAACAGCTCCTCCCAGTTTTGTATCATCTGAAAACTTGCTAAGAATCCCTTCCAGTCTTGCATCCAAGTAATTTATGAAGATGTTGAAGAGCACAGGGCCTTAGATGGAGCCCTGCCTCTATCAGTGGAATAGTATGCTAGGAAAGCAGGCTATATGGGGTTATAGCTTTCATCCATGCACAAGAGAACATTGAGAGAACAGGAAAAGGTAAGGAGAGCGGATCAACAAAACTCAGAGGGTGTTATCATCCAGGAGGAATTAATATATGTCAGATAATACTGAGAACGGTTGATTAAAAAAATATTTTTATCAGCAACAGACAAAGAGAATTGATTTTTAACTACCGTTCAAGACTCAGAGAATACAGACAAAACAACCACTACAGGTCAGATAAATCAGTACATGCTAGAGATCCATCCACCAATAAAATTACACCTATTCATTCAGATGAAATAACAAAAGAAATAATTATAAAGATTGTGACATCATGGAATAGAGGGATGTGGGAAAAAGCAAAGCGATTGTGTTAATGACATACTATAAAAGCACAAGGACAAAGAACGATACTTAAGCAAAGACAGAGAATATACAATTTTCTGACTGAACCTTGTGAAGAAGTCAAAGCTGAGTTTACCAAAGAAAAATGTCCAACGTAGTTTGGAAAGGAGTGCTGGGTAAATCCAGGTTAAAACTCACTCTTTGGATGTTATTCAGTTTAGCAAATACACTTAAATGAAAGTTCTGCTCCAAGGATATTTCTGAGATTAATTGGGTAGATCTAAGACAGCCAGAAAATTTTCAGAGTTCATAATGGATGATGTTTTAATTTGGCTTATAGAATTTAAATTATGCAATAAGAGATTTTGGCAAGATTTTCAGAGAGGAAGAAGTAAACCAAAGACTTAGATTAATCTAACAAATGTTCTATGCATTCGACAGAGAGGGACTGCTTCACTGTTTTGTGCCCTCACTGTAACTTTGAGAAACTGCAAGGAGAACTCTGCTTTAACAGCATCCATGGTGCACAGTTCTAAATAAGTACATCAAATATGAGACAGTAGAAAACTATGGTGAGTGTGAATCACTACCCACAGATCCAGGTGAAACTGAGTTATTCTCTCACTAGAAGCTCTTTGCGATACTCTGCTAGTACAAAGGCCATTGCAGGCATTTATGTATAATGTAGGTTTTTGAGTAATAGTAAAAAAATCCTTTAAATTTCACCTTTTAGAGGAAAAAAAACAGTCTTTTTCTTTTTTAAATATGTTTTATTTGTGTGGTAAACTGGAATGGAAAAGTCTGGAATTCAACATTAAAATCCGTTTAAAACTGTGTAAATTCTAGACAGAAAACTAACAGAATAGTCTTTTCACAATGGGTTACAGAGAAATTATTTAAATAACTGCATGAGATGAGACAGCTTTATCTGTAAAAAACAATTTATTTTAAGTAAAGTATCAGAACAAATCTAATATTGCCATTTCAGCATCAAATGGCTTCTCTCCAGCTATTTACAGTGTAATTGCCATTTCAGTGGCCAATTTCAGTGAAGTTCTGAAATATGTTTCTTTCATGCTCTATCAAAGAATTGCAAGAGTTTTATAAAACTTCAAACACAGCTGCATTTGGGGCAGTAAGGGATGGGAGGAAAGCAACCAGCACAATTGCCCAAGGCCGTAGGCTGTAGGAGGCTATGTTGGAAAAAGTTCAATCATTCCATCCTTGAATCGAAGCAGAGAGAAATCTTTCCTATTGTGTCTTCCCAGGTCTCACTAAATCATTACTGTCCACAAATCTCCCTTGGCTCTGGAAATCTGTGGAGAAATGTGCAATAAAGATATTTGTATATGAAGTGTTTAAAAAGGCAGACTTCCTATTTTCTTAGGTTACAAAATATAATTTAAATAAGGACCAAGTTAACTAATTGGTATGTATGGAAAACAATAGTTATCCACAATTCAGTACCATAAATATTTCCAATTAACATTTTAGCATGAAGCATATGTTTAAGAACTTAGGTTCAATTCAAGCAGAACACCATTTGGGATTTAACTGATAGGTATTCTGCAAAACTCTACAGCATGTTGAGCAAACAGCAGCAAAAAATGTGTGACCAATTTAATCAGCATGTGCTTTGGGAGTGGCTATAAATATGTTTCTAATGAATACCCAACTACCCTTGTGAAATCAACATTTATATGCTGTTTTTTTCGCTCCCTCCTCCACCCGCCTTCTGAACCTTTTAGTCTGTGGGTATTCACTGGGGAAAACAAAAACAAAGAAACAAAAGCAAAACCTACATGCAAGGGCAAGAGAGGAGTTCTTGCAGTTGAGCAGTCTGATAGAAAAGAAGGCAGGTTACCTCCTCATCACCTTCAACTGGATTAATGTGCACACACACATGCACACAAACACTTATGTAAACAGATGTGGGTGGAGTAGCACCAAAGCATCTTTTGCCTTGAGAGTTTTGAAAATCTTTGTTCTAACGCGGGAAGGATGGAACAGGCATCAGTGCTTCACAGGCTCTGTTCCTCTAAGACAAATAGGGTCAGAAGATAGCTGTGATCCTAGTGGGAATGAGGAAGAGATTTTAGTTGCCACTCAATCTTTTCAGAGGAGGACAGCTGTCTGTAGACTGATTTCCTACATTTTTTGCAAAAAATTTGTCCTGGATCTATTATCAAAATGCCAACAGCCTTTCATCCACTGTGGCATGTTACTACAGTCTTGTTAGTAGAGCAGTATTCCTTTCACTCAGAACAGCAGAGAACCATTTTGAAGGTCTTCTGTCTTAGAGATGTCACAGCAAAAGTTGGTGGTGTTGGAGTGATTTCTAGCACTTGGAAAACACAGCCTAACAGGTGCTATGTATCTGCATGCCAGAGTAGGTAAAAGAGAGGACTAAGTAGCTATTGAGATGTGAGACTGTGCTTTTCATATTTACTGACATTAAGTAAAATGTTCTTGCTTGGGAGAAGAATTTAATCAATCAAGAAATGATTTTAAGCACCGTTAAAATCGCTTGTTGTCTCAATTCTATATGTTAATGGAATGATTCATATGGCTTCAGTACTGCAGGTTGCAATCAGTCTTTCCAGTAACTAAACACAATCCTTTTAACTAGCATGCTGGAAAATCCACATTAAGAGGCTACAAGCCTACTTCATTAATCTTTTCATTAATCTACCATTCACCCATGAGACAAGAGGGGTACTAGGCATCTGTGGGCCATTTTATGCAGATTTTACCCTTTAAGTTTCTAGAACACATCAAAATAATAGTTTGGTATGCATTGTTGCAAATATGTCTGACAGCATTTCTATCTTCATCTGATCAAAAAGAAAAAAATGCATATAAGCCAATAAAAGTTCTGTTCTGGGGATTGGTTCATATCTAAAATTTTTCTGAAGTATTTGAAGCATTTCCTTTTAGGAGATATGGGTTGACAGCTTGTATGACAAGTTTTAACCCAATGGGATTTTAAAAAGATGATAAATTAATCCTGAAAATCCAGCTTTATAACAGAAAGCCTTATAGGCTCTTACCTGTATTGCTAGTGAGAGCTGTTAGAATACTAATAGTTTTTTTAAAAGCCTTTCAAAATGTTTTCTTTTCAAAATTCAAACTTTGAAATAGTTTAGTTGTAACCAAGTGCCAAAGCTATAGCACTGGAAAGGAGAAAAATTCCTCTATTATATTTTTTGTTAAATTCATTCTATTCATCAAAAACATTTTCGAACAATTTTGTTAAAAAAATCTGCATAAAAAATAACCCTTTAACTTCTGTTCAGCATTCCAACTAAAGATCTTGGGGTTCTTTGCCAACATGAATGAACTTAAGCTCTCAACCAGTATGTGGAACATATGATTGCTCTCACTTAGCTAGATAAACAGAGTCACACAGTGAAAGTGACTAAAGTATTGCAGTCCTTCTTCCCCATTCAACTTTCACAGTAATTACTTATTCATTCCCCAGAATTCACATGAAAATTATTTATATTCCCATTAATGTAGGAGGTTAATTAATCTACTACATTTATCTGGAAGATTTGGTTTCCATTCCATGTTTCAGGAGAGACACAGGAATGTACCATCTATAATTGATACTAGGTAGCATTAAGTGTCTTAACCAAATGGAGATGTCAACCAACAAAGATTCAAAGATTCAGGTTTGTTCCACCTCTCTTGTGAGCCATCCAAACTAAGAGTTTAACTGCCCTGCACTTCTGTAGGTAGCAGGGGAAGATGATGATTCAAGCCCCAAATTAAGATCTTCAACCACAAAGTGAATGGCTTAAAGGAAAACAGATTCTTTTCCCCCCTATTCATTACTTTAGGTAGCACTTCAGTGCACCAAAGTGCAATGGTTTTCAGTGTAACACACATTTTTGTGGCTAGAATACTAGGATGCTTTTCATCCCTATAAGTTGTGCAAAGAATTTCAAGCTTCTCACTGAAGGCTTTAGAAGCCTTTCCATAGCCCTGGTATTTCTCAGTGGTGTAATACTTTTGTTCAGAGAGCAAGCTAAAATCATATACAGATAAGTAGCAATATGAAGGATAGGATGAGATGGGATAGAATAGGATAGGATAGGATGGGATATATTAGGACAAAAAGGATAGCTCACATTACTTATTCATTGTTTTGTCTTGTTTCTAAAATACATTCAATGTCTCTGTGGTAGCTTTTGAACATCACATTTACTTCCTACTCGTACCAGTGATACACAATGTAAGAGTCTACTACCTAGTCTCCTTTTCAACCCTTTCTTCCTATTATGTAATTTCTTAACAGTCCCAAAAACTTTACTACTAAATCAAAGTGAATTCACTTACTCAACCTTTGTTCCCTGTCTCAAAAGACTGGAACCCTCTTAAACAGCTGCAAAGAATTGAACTTGCTTAAATAACTGCAATCGAGCAGAAAAAGGAGAAATCTAATCTCCCTACACATCTCCTTGGGTACAAATATAGTTAACAGCATAATCCTGGTGCATTTTCAATGTCCAGAAAGGTAGCACTGCTAGATTTATTCCATCTATGCATTGCAGAGCTGTGCCCATGTTAAGTGGGTATTTGATTGTATTCAGCAATTGCTGTTTGATCATCAATGGCTGTGAATCCATTTGTGGCAGCACACAAAATTCTCCCTCACTACCAACATCACACTGGGCCATTATGCCCCTTCAGTGCTCCACTGTGTTGACATTCAGGTACATATTGTCATTTACAATGCACTCAGGCATTCAGGGGATCGTATGATGATCTGAATCTCATGACTTACAGTCCCTGTGTCAGTTGCTCCAGTCAACAGGGATTTTTTTTAAGCAGAATGTCAGCCGGTGAGGGATGTCAAAGTCTTTGAAAGACTATGTCACCATTCTAGCCACATTAAACAATGTTTTCAGAGTTTCTGTGGCTCCTCTGCTGTCACCAGTCAGCGTCTACCTGTCTGGTAGCTTAGAACTTGAGGAAAGGCAAGGCAAGAGTACAAAGAAAGGCATTTCTAAAGACTGTGGGACTAACACAATTATGCATGGCTTTTCGAAGGGGATAGTTTTCCTTTTTCAGGTCTTGTTTTACTATTGTATGAGGATTTCTCCTTTCCTTAAACATTACAGGGAAACAAAATATGTTCAGAAATATAAATATGTGCATTGAGTATTAATTTTCAAAACCACCTGGGACAACAGCTTCAGCAATTTCCCATTAATGCACTTCTAAATATTGAGAAACTTATATTTGTGACTTTTCCTCCAGAAATATTATTATTTCACTCAGCACCCCTTCTGCAATTTTAAAATGCCACTCTTGCATTCCCTTTTTTCCAATAATTGTTTCATGCTGTCCAGAGAGTCTTCAAGCTGTTTTAAATTGTTTTGCAAAAGCAACTGATTGCTTACACTAGCTCTTCATACTCTATGTTATGCTCAAATTCTGGTTTATGGACAAAGATGAAGCATACTGTATAAATATATATATGAAATTGAAAATTTATTGTTAGCATAAATGATATTTTAACACTGCAGTTCAAGAAGCGTATTTAATCTTGGTGTAATTTTTCAGAAGAAGAGAGAAGAAATAATAATGCACCCACAATACTTGTATGGAGAAATAAGTCTCAATAATATTAATAATGCAATTAAAATTGTAACACACTTCTTAATTTCTGTCCCTTTTTCTGGTGTTTTGCCTACCCTTCCACTGTTTTTTTAGATCTTATACTACCGACTACTTAAAGTAGTTTCTTAAAATAGCTTTGGACTACTAGAGAAGGCAACACCACAGTTGTCAGCTTGTCCCTCTTGTTCTGGTAGGAATAAGATGTTGGTGGCTTCTTCATTCTAGGATCCACTTGGAGTTATTTTTATATGTTTACTACCATTCTTTAACACCTTTACTCTGTCTTCATCAGCAGCTCCATGTTATATCTAAATTTATTGTATATGGTGGGTTTTATGTATTAGTTGCTGGTTTTTGTTCTCTTTATTACTCCTAAACCAGTTTTACCCAGATCCACATCTATGTTGCTGTTACTGACCATGGATGAGTTTTTAACAGCCATGAGATGTTTAGAGCTGTGGGTTTGTCGGTGCCAGCCTTTCCTCCATTCCTTGTCTCATGCCAGTACACCTCTGTAATAGTCTTCCTTTGCTATCCTACCAGCACCATATTTCTCTACATCACTATCTTAGAGTCAAAAATCTCTCCTTATGAATAGAGCAACTTCTCACTACTGCTATCTATACTACATAAAGATAAGGAAAAGTGAAACAAATTAGCTGTAGACATCTGGGCAGTTAGAGAAAATGCCATCACGATTAACCAGGAGAAACAATGCTACAGGCAGGTCAAGAAAAGCTGAAGTAGAGCAGGTTTGGCAAAGCCATACTTCTGCAAATCATGCAGGCTCAGTGCAAAACATATGATGTTACTAGCAATCACAATGCTATGGTGCAGGGCATATGAAGTGTACGTGACATATATTGCGGGGTAGCAAGAGGAAGTCAGGCATTGTTTTAGGTAGACAAACTCTGGGGTGCAGCAACATCAAACAGGGTTAATTTTTCACCTGTTTCAGTTTCCCCAGTGTGATGTTGCTGAGGAGACTGACGGGTAATTTGCAGCTGATTCCAGTTAGTGCAAGGATCACAAAATACTAAGTGCAAACATTTTACAATTTTACATGAGTTTAAAATCTTCCTACGAAACAATATAATGAAATCTTTGGTGAAACAAACCCAGAGGCATTGATGTAAATGATTCTAAAATATTTTTATTTCTTTTCTGAATGAAAAGCAGTGCTTCAAAGTCTGGTACTTTGTACCATAGCTGTGATCTGACTAAAGAAGCCTTAGTTGTGGTCATTTTATACAGCATAATGATACCATTATTTCAGAGCAGCAGAGCCCATCTGGTGGCATTTAAACTACGGAGGAGCTGTCTTTTTTAAAACAAAATTAAAAAGGACTTCTTTTTGCATTAATTATGAGAATGATGTTGGCTCTTTTGGTCTTTTTTGTTTCTCTCTTTTGCTCTTTCTGTCTTTCTGCCATTCTGTTTTTCTTTTCCGAGTGCAGCAACAGATACAATAAATAATGAAATAACCTGTGGATTGGAAGATGGCCCTGTGCATCCATGTTTTCTGATGAAAAATTTGAAGCATTTTTTATTTCTTCTTAACATATGAATTCATCCTGATCCCTGATGAGATTCTGCACAACATAAAAACATCCATCTTAAATAAGGTGTTTATGGAAATTCCTCATATTTTCTATCTAGTTGTTGTTAGGTTTTATCAGTTGTGACTGAGCTCCCTAAGGATGTAAACATACGACTTGAACTAATTTAATGCACTAAAAATGAATATTTGTTACTTAAGACCCTCTCTATCTCTGAATAAATCTGTTATTGATAAAGGTGACATGAATTGAGAATACCTTTTTCTCAACATTAAGAGAAAGGTGCTATATAATGTTTAAATACTTTTGCCACAGCCTCATTCTTTTTTCTTTTTTTTTCTTTTTTTTTCTTTTCATGCTAGTTAAAATTGCAAAATATTAGGAAACTACAAAAGGAATATTTTTCTCAAGGCTGGCAGAAGTGAACTGCCGAATCTGAGTCTGAAATGACAAGCACATCAGTCACTGACACGAACCAGCTGCCAGGCCTCTTTATATGCAAGTCATTCAGTGAGATATCAAAACATGGAAAATATAATACTGCTACCAACATTTCTTGTTGAATTAATGCCCAGGTGAGTTCTTCTGAAATGCTGCAGTTGTATCTTAGAAAAAACAAGAAGCAGTAAAGCATCATACTTATTAGGACCTAATTTGCCACAGCAGCAGTCAAGTGCTTCAGCCTCTCCCAGTGGCAATGGGGAGGGAGGACTGGGGATAGGGAAACTTAGATTAAATTCATAGTGCAGTGCACATTTAGAATTCAATATTGAGAGCTCTAATTACACACACCTTTCCATCACATGTTCATCAGCTAAGAGGGAAATGCTAGAAACAGCAGTATCAACTTCTCATGGAAATAAATAAATAAGTGCAGAGCCAAGAACTCCAGAGTTTCTGATCTTCCCCCTTTCTTTCTGGCAAAGCCCCACATTTTTTTCCTGCACTTTTTTCTTTTTTTTTTATTTTTCAGATTGGAATAAATTAATAATAATAATAATAATAATAAAAAAGCTGTCTGGATATTAGTCCTTCATTCAAAATATAATCTTAAAATGCTACAGTCAGTGTGGTGGGTGCGATATACTCTTAGGATATTTGCCTTCCAGCAACTTTTTAAAAACAAGGAATCTCAGCAACTCTTCAGGCTTCTTCCAAAGTAGATAAAGGGAAATAAGCAGCCTGAGAAGGCAAGTATTTTAGAAAAGGTTGAACCACTTCATGGATATTATTTCTCTCTGTCGGCAAAAGAGAGAATTGCATATCCAAATGCTGGTCGAGGTGAATCCTGCTTCTTCAGAATGTACCATTAAGAACATAAGAAGTCCACTACTCAGCACAAGATCAAAGACCTCCCTGTATGACATTAGACATACTTATGTATGCAACTGTACGGGTCAGCCATAGTCCAACTGCAGAATTTTGCAGCATTGGAGCAGATGCTACAGTCAGTTAATTTTAAATATGATTTCCACCAGCATAGAAGATGATTGAAGTAATTCATCAGCATATCCCAAGTCAAGTAAGTGAGACAACTCAGTTAACTTACAATTCACAGGTTACACATAATGAGGAATGGGGTTTTGTTGTATAAGATACTGCTCTCTGTAAGAACAGCTTACGCATTGTTCCAACAAGCAGTTTTTTTTAGTGATTACATGTAGGAAATTCTAAACCTCACTAGTGTGGGCACAGCTCCCTGCTTTTCTTCTCTGACTTCTGTATATTTAATTTAGTAAAATTTGTTGGATTTTGAACCCTTACAAAGTATTGCTATATCTTTTCCTTGAGCATCATATCTCCAGGGAGATTAAAGAGGTACTTCGAGCTAGGCTATAAATTAACTGCTGCAAAATCTGGTTTGGTTCTAGCATCAATTTGAGAGTGTGTAATTCCCATGAGCAGCTAGTCCTTATGTAATAAATTGCCTGTGGCGTGTGCCAGGAAGTTCAAGGAAAGGGTCACTGGTGCATCCTATTCATGATCATGTGAGACCACTGGTGGAGAGCTGAAACATGACGGACATATGCCTAGCTTAGGATGAGTTAGAGCAAGTCAATAAAGAATTCTTTGTCTGATTTTCTACTTTTTAACTATTTATTCAAAATTTCTTAAAATACAGAGACATGGTAAAACTGCCATGGATGAACTCTCCAGTCTCTAACATTTCAAATAATTTGGCCACATAAATAATAGTGGAACACAAACATCCTACACGTGTTCATGGAAACCATGATGCATTTTCCTTGTTCATTTTACAATATTACTTCTCTAATGAATGAGTAAGTTTGAAAGATTTGTTTAGCAACACTCGTAACATGAATGTCTTAAAAGGGAAAATATGAATCAATCCTCATTGACATGCAAATCTGTATTTTATCTATGGATACGGCATGAAATGTATTTGACATTTTTCTTTTTACAGAAGAAGTAGACTGTAGAACTTTGCAAGCTAGCAGAAGTTTCCACTTACAGAAATGTCCAAGACTTTGCTATATCTTCAGTAAGAATAATCCTTTTATAGGCATTATGAATATTTTAATATACATATGATTCAGCTCCTCACAGTTAGTTGCAGGATTCTGTTGTTACCACGCAGACTGTTGTAAAGATTACTACAGCCTTTGTTGTACCTCCTACTGCAAATTTCTTTTTGTCCTCATTCCAGATAATACTCATTACAAAGCACATTTTCTCAATAGATGCATTAAGATTCTGACATGCCAAAGACTATTCTGTTAAAACACTCTGATAACTGGACAAAGTTATTTTTTATTAAAAAATTGAGCATCATGCATTTAGCAGAGTTCCATATTTCATTTATCTGACAGTCTTTCTGTTACCTTACAGGCACAAAGTACTTGACAAGGAGTATTCAAACAATTTTCAAGTTAGGTTGCTTGGATTTGCACCTCTGCCTTGGGGAATTTTTTTCAGGTTTTTTGTTTGTTTGTTTGTTTTAATGTGTGTGTGTTTTGGTTTTTTTTTTTTTTAATTATTTGGGTTTTTGTTTGGGTTATGGGTGTTTATCTGTTTTGTTTAGTTTGGCTTGGTTTGTGTTTCTTTTGAACAATGGTGTTCCTGAATGTACGTCTGGCAGATAAGAAGTTCTCATATTTTCTGGTCATTTACAGATGCTGTGGAAATGCTGCATCCTCTCTAGGAACAGGTTGTTAACAGAATTATTTCCTTAATCTTCTATATAGGTGAATGTAAGGCTAGTCTACAGTGCTGCTTGCTTTCAGAAAAAAAAGAGAGTCTTTAATCAGTAAATTTCCCATAGCACTGAAGTACCAGTTAGCCTTTTTTCAGATGAAAGCACTAGATATCATTTTCTTCTTCAAAGGGAATAAGTGTAGCAGGTCTGAAAACCCATCTGATTTCTTCAGCCCATATGTCATATTAAAATTCCCTAAATATTATACAAAAAGCCTAACTGTGTTCCTCATTTCATGTCCATTTGTGGCTAAGAGGAATATGAGTAATTACCAGCCTGGTTTAAGTGAACATGTTGACTGCACGATATGGAGCTGTTCTCTGGATGGATGCTTCTGTCTCCAAAGTAAATAGCATGTTCATAATTCAGTATTTCTTTTTAGAAAGCATTGTTTGAAAGGTGTGCTTTTGAGTGGATTTTAAAAACTTTTCTAAGTGTGCATTCACTAGAATAGAAAATGCAGAACAGAACTGCAAGTTTGTGCAGTGCAGTTAAAAAAAAAGGGTTTTTTATAATACTTACAGGGGGGTTATTTATATGTCATTTGACTTTTAAAGAAGTTAGCTTAAGTGTGGGAAAGTCCCAGATTCAAAGCTACAGCAGCTTTATATTTATCCCCAGGTTAGATTTTGTTTCAAATCTTCATATGGTTTGTATGTGCACTTATAATTACATCAGTACTGCCTCTAAAAGCCATTTCTCCTTTTAAATATGCAAAATTTATCAGTGATCAGTAAACATCTGTTACCAGGTATGTTGTAGAATATTGTCTCTTCATCAGGCTAGGAGGATTGCGCTTAATCTGTTCCAACAGCTCAAAAGATTAAAGGTATAAGTACTTTGGGGAAAACTTAGTTTTCTTGTTTACAAATTTTTTCATCATGCAAAATAGTTCCTCAATAGATAAAATTTTCAAATTTCTACATTGATATATTATTATGTTGACGAATTTCACCTGACAATTCCTCTAATCTTTCAGTGACAGTGGAGTGATGCTTTTACTCTCTGTACAAGGAATTAGATGAGGTGAGAAAGAGTGCTATTGATTCCTGTATTAGCAGTACCTGATGGAGTGTGTTTTCCTCATCACAGGATGCCCCTATCATCATGACAGCACCACCAAAATTGTTAACATTGTGTTAGAACGGTGTGTCTGGGATTAATACACAGACAGGTCTAAAACATATATTTTCAAAAGCTCTCTGTGAAGCAGAAGACCTCAAGAAGAATGGATAAATCAATTCACACCGGTTGGTAAGCCCAGGAGTTAAGTGCTATTTAAATAAATTACTGAAATAGGTTTATAGTTGTTTAACTGTGAACCTGTTCCCTACAATCACAGCATTTCAAGTTTTGAAGTGAACCATATGTTGATAAATGCTCAGATACTTAGAGTCTTTGCAGCATAATAAACACGCCAGCTGTATCTACTTGCATTTCGCTCCACTGAGGAACTTAGGTGTCCCAATTCAACTAAGTATTTAATCACAGTCTTCTGTCTTCTTTAAGCATTTTGTTGAATTTGAGTACTGAATTCAAAAGTGAAGTTAGCACTGCCATGTGCACTCCCCTGAGACCCTAATGAAGTTAAAGGACTGCTGTTGGGCTGCAGGTTTCACAGAATTGGACTGTAACACCCCTGCCTCAATGTCTTGGGAAAACCTGCTGTTACAAACTGTTGTAGTTTAACCCCAACCAATAACTCAGCATCACACAGGCACTCACTCACTCACTCCCCAACACTAGGATGGGAGAGAAAACTGGAAAAGTGAGAAAATGCACGGGTTAAGAAAAAGACAGTTTAATAAATAAAAAAAAAGCAACACACAAGCAAAGCAAAACAATGAATTCATTGAATTCATTCACCACTTTTCATGGGCAGGCAGGTTTTCAGCCACCCCTGGGAAAGCAGGGCTCCATCACATGTTAACAATGACTTGGGAAGACAAATATTATCACTCCAAATACCTCCCCTTTTCTTCTTCCCCCAGCTTAATGCTGAACCTGATGCCATATGTTATGGTATATTCCTTTGACCAGTTGGGGTCAACTGTCCCTTCAGCGTCCCCTTCCAACTCCTTGTACAACCCCAGCTTGCTTTCTGGTCTGTGGGGTGAGAGGCAGAAAAGGCCTTGACTCTGTGCATGCAGTGCTCAGTGGGAATGAAAACATCCCTGTGATATCAACCCTGTTTCCATCACAAATTTAAAACACAGCCCCATACCAGTTACTGTGAAGAAAATCAACTTTATCCCAGTCATAACCAGCACACAAACCCTTATAGGTATGGGATGTTCCACTGCCAGATGCCAGACTTATCTCTTTTGCCCAGCACATTTGATCCCTGTATAGAATCCAGTATCAATCCATTTACATGAAAGAGATTACTCCTGAGAATTCCTGTAAATATGTTTTGAGTTCAATTTCTCTGATCTACTAAATGTGTGCACTTGTTTTTTCATTCTTTCACACACTGTGAGGTTACTGCCTTCAACTTCATATGTAATTCCCTTACAGTTTAAGACTGTATGTGCATTGGTCCACAAATACAACTCATTTATAGTTGTTTTCCTTATTGTCAAATTTGAAATCCAATTTCTTTCAGTTACTCCAACAGCATCCCCTACTTTCCTTGGGTTTAAATACATATGTGTATTCTGATGGAATATAGCTACCTTCATTAATCTCTCTAATGACATGTGAAGGAGATTTCCTAGGTGTGCAATGATGAACAGAGGCCAATTCACTCCGTCTTCATCCATACCGTCTTTCTAATGCATATCAGACAGCTAACTTGATCTCTGTGCTGAGAGGTATTAGCTGAATCATATTGTAACATTTTGCTGGCTATAGGCCTTTACAGAACTTACCCATTTTACTTTCCAAGGGAACTAGCTGATTCACCTGTATGCAAAAATCCAGAAAATAATTTCCAGTGTGGGGGTCGAACAGACTATGAGTGGATAAAAAAGGTAGACTGCATACTTTTCAGGGAAGATGTACTTTTGAGCACTTCAGAATCCCAATTCCAACATTTTTATGATATTTTTTACCTAAGTCACTTAGGATGTAAGCTTAGTGTGTTTAGGTTGCATGACTGACTCTGTCTACCCCTTTTGGAGTGTTGAAGCAGCCAGATATTCACAGAGCACATCCATTAGGAAAGGCTTTACATCAAAGCCAGTTGGAGTATAACAGAGTATGTGTATTCTAATAAGTAAGTAATGATAAGGAAATAATTCGACATTTGAAAAACCCAAATAAAATCTCAATTCCTTTTCATAGGTAATTATATAAGCAAACCAGAGTAAATTTAGCATAAAACATATTGAGAGCCCCTTCTCTCAGATTGTCCAATAACTCAGGATTTGATGATACTAAAATTTTAGGGTTTGATCCTCATAAGATAATTTATAGATGTGTTTTTTAAGTGTTCTCAACTCAAATTTTCGTGTCATTTGTCTAGTCAGTAAAGTGAGATATACTAGAGGAGGAAAGAGTATCGGTATCTGTCTTATTTTTCAAGAGAAAGTAATTTTGTGTCTTAGTTACCTAATTTAAATATAAGGTTTATATCAGAGAAGAAGGATGAACAGAGATAAGCAGTTCTCTCTGAGTTAAGACATCATCTGTCTTCAAATACCAGAAGTTAAGACCTGGACCCAGAGAATTCTGGAGTGTATAACTTAACGTCTACCTGTTCATCATCGAAACTTTTACATCTTTCAAATATAGATTACAAATTTTTTACCTGAAAGTTGGATATTTCAACCTTTTTCTTTTGGCATTTAGCTAAGCCAACATGTTCACTAAGGCTGTTATAATGGGAATAACTAAATTCAATTCTTCTTTTTGAGGCCACTGTCTTAATAATTTTGTAGATTTTCTCCTACTCTGTATGCTTCTGTCTCTGTAATACAGCTATCAAATGAATCTACGGCAGCTACAATTTCAAAGGTTTATTTCTGTTCTGGTGTCTTTGCCGTAAGTGTTATTCAAGGAAAACAGTAGGTTTTTGATCTTATGTTCGTGCATGCACAAAGCACATGAACAGTAACAAAAACTCTGTGGTCTGGATTATGAAAGTGAAGATTATTTCTCTGGTTTGTAAAAAAGCAAATACATTTGCACATTTTTGACAGGGGTCTTACGTATGCTAACTAAATTTCATTTTGAAAACATCAACTTAAGGTAACAGTCACAGCCAAAAATTGCATCCTTACTCAATTTTAATTGTTTTAAGTTCAGAAATAGATTTGGCTCTTTCATCCACCTTTACTAAAATTCCAACTCTATAGATCTATGCAGATAAAAAAGAGAAAGAATATTTCCTTTTTGTCTGCAAGTAAATATAACAATTTATTACACATACACCTATGTTCATGTGACATAGTCTTATCTGACTTAGTTTCAACCTAATTTGCTTTCTCCTTCATTCTGAAAATGTCATAACCTTCTCTTATTAGCACACCATAAGCCCTTTTCTCTGGTGCATGTTCTTTTCTTGAGGTCATGACAGGTCATACATTTCCCTCAAAAGATATGGCTATCAAAGCACAAATCATCTAACAGATACATGTTGTAACTATGGAATCATTCAAGTGTGTCGCTATCATAATCCATTGATGAAGGTCACCAGAACCATAACTTGCCTTATATCAAGATCAGAGTCCCTGAGTACTCTGTTAGCAGTCATGTACTTTGGCTTTCATGGTCCATGGTACTACACCTAATAGCAATAATTAACTATACTGTCAGAAATTCCCTTTGTATGCTTTTACTTTGAATGTTCAGGTTGAGTATTACCAATATATTTTTGTGTTGGCATTTAACAATAAAAGTAGTTTGTCTGAAATAAGCAGTATAAGATTTTTCAACTTCTCACTAAAGGTCATTTTGACCAATTACGTTACAAAAGAAAGGTGAAAAAGAATGAAGTAACACTTATTGTAAATCCTAATTGTGGTTCATCATAAACTAGATTGCATCTGTGAATGTCATTTTGCTTCCTTACTTATAAGAATGAGTTTATATGTTGAATCATGCTATTTCTCTATAACATATCCAGGCGCAAATGGGAAAGAAGGTAAAAAGTTATAGAAATATAAAACCATAGAAAGGCTTGGGTTGAAAGTGACATTGAAGAGAATATGGTAGGCATGCTACCCACTAGATCAGGTTGCCCCATCCAACCTGGCCTTGAACACTTCCAGGAATGGGGCATCCACATCTTTTCTGGGCAATCTATTCCAGTGCCTCACTACCCTCTGAATGAAGAATTTCTTTCGATTATCTAACCTAAATCTCTCCTCTTCTAGTTTAAAACTGTTCCTGCTTAACCTGACTATCAGTCCATGTAAAAAAAGTCACTCTCCCTCTTTATTATTAGCCCCTTTTAGGTACGGGAAGGCCACAAGAGGGTCTTTCCACAACCTTCTCTTCTCCAGGATGAACAACCCGAAATTTGTCAGCCTTTCCTCATACGAGAGTTGCTCCAGCCCTCTGATCCTCTTGTGACCCTCCTCTGGACCCACTCCAACAGGCCCACATCCTCCTTATGCTGAGGATTCCAGACTTGGATGCAGTATTCCAGGTGTGGTCTTAGGAGGGCAGTGTAGAGATTTAAGTATATATTGAGGAATTATGTATCAGTAAGATGATTTTTTCCTTCTTTCTTTATTTTAATAATTACAGATTTCAAGTTGCAGTCTTCCTGAACTCTATCTCACTAAAAACGATTTCAACATGAATTTCTGCAAAAACTGAAATACTAGTAGAAAATAACCCTCCAAAAAAATGTTGACTTTTTTGAAAATAAGTTCTTTACAATGTTCTTGCAATCTATCTAGTTTGATCAGATTTTGTGCGAAAAAATCTAGAAGAAAAAAACAAATGAAATGACAAATTTTATGCACAATTGATTGGGTGTTTTAGAGTAGAAATAACCTTTAGGCAGAAAAAGAAATATTCTAAATCAGAGGTAAAAATAATATCTTGTAAACTTTTCATCCTTTAAAGAATTGATGACAGTTTTCCAAATAGTTTAAAAGATATTCTTGTTACCTTTGCATATTTCACTGAATGTACATTCTGTCTAATACGGTCTGTCTGCTTTACTGTTTGGAAGTGTTTTTGTTCTGCTTGGGCAATTATATTCCTCTTCAGGAGATGAAAGATAAAACACTGTTACAGGAGAAGTTTACCTGTTGGTGCATTGGTGTTGAACAGCTCCCACAGTCCACACCAAAGGTGTTTGCATTTCAAAGCTGAGTGGAAAGAACAAGATAATGAATGTAGTAATTTTAATTTCTGCACTTGTGTGTCTGTGTGCAGTCAGTGAAAACTTGTGAGAGTTTGTTGCAGTTCCTAGGTAATTTTCTTGGGTTTTTGTCAGAGGAGAACATGAAAACTGAAGAAAGTCCACAGTGCAAAATTATATGAAAAGTGGAGGAGGGGGAGATGATTTTTAGGTATATCACTGATGTGTAGCCCCCTAGTAGTAAATATGAACAGGTACTCATCTGGAAATTAAAACTTTTTCTGGAGTTTTTTTTATTACACAAACTTGTGTTTCTTGTAAGTAGTTTAATAGCAAAGAACAGGGAAAAGCGACTGTCTTCAGTATGTCTTAGGAAAACAACTTGCACAGATAAAGTGTTCTAGGTAATAAATATGTCAGTCACATTTAGACTGCAAATGGATCTTGCTCATATTTTGCTATTCTTCCCGTTTTCTTACTGAGGTCTGAGTTCTAAATGACTGTGAACTGTATATTGTGTTTGATTTGGGTATATGTGCATACACTCCACAATGAGCATAGTCTCTTTCTAAGATTATTTCTGTGGCATACAGGGTCTGGGTTTCAATATGTAGTTTTTTACAGCATGATACTCTTATATGGCAGCTTGGCGAAGTTAGTGTCATTTTACTGTATTGTATTCCAACAGAAGAATTCGGAAATTTTGACTCCAATCGGAGGAAATTACAACTTTTAGGATGGCTTTTTGACTGATTTTAACTGGTAATTCATGTCTTTAAGCTCTTCCTAGACTGTGAGAATTGTGAATTTGCCTGATGAGAAATTAAAATCTAGCATCAGCTATAACCACTTGAAGCAGAGGTTACAAGAAAAACAAATCAAACCCACATACTCACATTCCCCCACAACATTCTCTAAACAACCTGTGAAAAAAGGTAAAGTTGAATCATAGGATGTTGCGATTTCTGTGAATGCCAGTCACCAATTTTCATGGGGTTTTTTTCCCAGTTTTCTCTGCCATACTCTTCAAAACATTACACTATAATACCATCTTCAGCGACATAAGGGAATTTAAGGATTGCCTGTTTCTTATATCCTTGTCCCTAAAATGAAAAATGAGAAATAAAATCTGTTTCTGACAAAATGTAGGCTTGATGCCTTGTGTCATTTTTAGGTATTATAATGTATTAATATTAACGCATTATTGCAATATAAAACACTAAATTAAATAAATCATTTTCTTATATGGGAAGAGAAGAACTGAAAAATTTTTTGAATAAAAATGAAGAAAAAGAAAATTCTGGCTTAACTATATTAACATAATTTTGAAGAAAAACTTTATGGAGATCACCCTAATTTTCCAGATGAAGTGCTGTTTCCCTTTTTCATGCTGTACAAATAAGTCAATATTCACTTTTCATTTTAAAAGAATTTACTTCAGTAAAGTGATATCTACACAGCAGACTCTAAGAGCACATCCCAGTTGCCGGGTCTCTGTGCCTGCCGAGCAAGTCCTGAATGCACAGGTGGATGGTGCATATGCATGTGCATCACCCCTCTGTGCTGTGGTTTCAACAAAAAGAAATAATTTGCACAGGGTTATGCTAGAAGCGTGATGTACAGCAGCCAAGTCTATATCAGCAATTAAAACAGAATTAGAAACCACACCGTGTTGTTTAGGATTGTTGTATCCATGCTACTTAAATCTACTTCCTTTGTTAGCAGATGTATCTTGGAGAGACATTTTAAAAAAACAATGAGCAATCCAACGATTCAGTGAGGTGGATGAGCAAGGATCTATGCCACAGGTTCACTCCCTAGCCTGTTTTTATTTAGCAATACCTGTGTAAATCCTCTGCTCTGGATGGTCAGTGATCCCGAGACAGGTCGCAGCAGGCTTCAGCAAATACAGCCAAAGCTGAAGATGTGGCCATACAGAGGAAGGAATAACACTCAGGTTCAAAGTTCTGAGCGTAAACAACAGAAATTTAATTGGTTTCGACCTCAGCATGTGCAAAGAGAACACACAGTTTCTGTATTTTTTATTGCATTCACATCTGGAAGTCCTGGCTTTGGGTTAGCCTGAATGAGGAGCCACTGGCCTGTAGCCTGAGTACTGTGGGTAGGGGCAGAGTGATGGGTGTGAGGGAAGAAAAAGATATCTGAGATGAGAGCTTGGGCTCTTAAGGCATTCTTATTCTCACTTATCTTTAGCCCCACTTGGATCTGAACTAAGAATAGAACCCTAAATAATCATCTCTGAAGAAATCAGGCTGAAGTTGAACCACTTCTGCATCTGCTTAAAATACACTGAAGTTTCAAAAGCTTCACAAAATTCAACTGAAAATGTTCATCTTCTCTGGGTAGCTACATGACTTATTGAGTTAATTTTTTTTTATAGTTTTGATGAGTCTCAATATTGTGTTTGCAAGCCTGATCTATGAAATCTTTATGTCTGACCCGGTTCTATGTAACTGTGATAGGCAGATGTTTTGGGAAATTGCAGCTTTGCTCAGCTTACAGGCATGTCCCAGTCAGATTTTGTGCAACACTCCAGAGTTTTGCCTAGCTCTTTTCCCACCTGTTTCTGTGCTTGTGACTGCTTAAAAAATTAAAATGGTAAGGCAAGCTCTCTGAAAAAGGGAGTCAAGGCATCCACTCTTGGGCAAGTAGTGATGTATGATGCAAAGATGGCACCACCATACTCCCTGCCATTGCTCCTTTGCCCTGAGCAAAATTAGAGCATCTTGTGAATGGAGGGAAAAGCTGCTTCAAATTATGTGTTAAATTATGCTCTAAATTACACTCATTTGTTAGATGTTGGTGGAGGCCTGTTCTGCCTCTTCTTCCAAGATGCTATCTTAGCGCAGGTCAGTCAGACCTAAAGTCTGTTTCTGTAAACTGAGTTCACCTCAGTGTAACTCCCTGAGTACTGAGTCAGCTAAATAGTTATTTTTCCTTACAATGCAAATGATCTCCTGTGTGTATGTGTGAGGGGTGTTTTGTGGTTTGGGTTTTTTTTAGATTTCTTTTGGGGTTTTGGCACCTTTTCTTTGTTTGTTTGTTTTAAAATAAATATAGCTAATAACATTTACTTATTTTGTGGTTCGAGATCATAGGTACTTTCCTTGCTTGATCCCTTCAATTTTATTTTGAGCAACAGAGCAGTATTATGAGATCTGAACTCTGTATAAGTCAACGTAGTTAATTTTATGAGGCATTTAAAAGATGCAGATACACTGCATGTAATCCCTAAACATATGTGTCAGCTATGGTTTTCAGTACTTCTGTATAAAACATTTCTGGGCTTAAATTTAGTCATTACTTCCCACAATAAAGCATTTTGAATTTACAAATGAGGTAAAGCCAGGATTTTTAGATCATAGGTCATGCAATGATAATTATTTTCTTAAGAGTCTCTCCCTTAGCAATCAGTGGGATTTCTCCAGGCTAGGATATCTGTTATCAGCGTGATTCATCACTGCAGTGGGTCCTTGCAGCTATTCAGCACTTAGCTGTGGACTGGCTAATGAAGTCAATCTTATCTTTGTGCTGTGAAACAAGAACTATTTGTTTGTGAGCAGTTACAAGTAAAAGGCACAGAAACAACTTACAAGTCAGTATCATAATGAAGAAGAGTTTTTTCTTACCCTAAAGTTCTGAAAGACAATGCACTATTCTTAAATATCTACAAAGACCACTAGACATTGTTTGAACGATTTTTTTTTCTGAGCTTTCAAATTAAAATGTTTTCTCCAAGAGACAAATATAATCTCCTTTGTAATTTAAAGTGCTGGATGATATGGTTAGGCCCAATAACAGCTGTGATTTCTTTAGGGAGAGTTTAATCAGTTTGTTGTGACATGGTACCAGGAACTCAATTATGATTGATCACTATTGCTCAAAAACTGGCCAGAAATGAGTCAGCGCAAATCATTTAAACAGTGCCTCAAAGCTTCAGAACCTCAGAAAATGAGAGGCCTCTGGAAGCTGGCAGAAATATCAGCATGCTTCAGGAATGGAAGGGTTTCCAGTGGCTCCATAAATACCATCTTGGTGGTATCTTATTCCCAGCATGGCCAGGGGAATTCTGTTATCCCATTACTTAGTGCAGTGGTCGTCAAGATTAAATAAAGGATAAAATAGATCATTTGCTGAAGCCACCTTACCGGTAGGAGTTCAGTGTCAGTGAATTTTCATAAAAATATTCTTTTTATGAAAAATAAATTTTCTGTGGTTCTACTGGTCTATATCAGTTGGTTTTGTTTCCTCTTCATAGATTCAGGTAATCTAAGAGACCTTTATGCTCATTGATGGGCAACTAACATGTATCCTGACCATAAAATTTCATCAATGATGTTTATATTAAACCAATATGTCATGGCTGATCTAGAGAACACGCTTTAAAACAACATTGAATCCAAGGCATCAAGTTATCAAGCAAAACAATGGGCCACCAAATTCCAAGGTAAATTATTTTAGTGGCTATTTGCCTTTGCAACCAGATGTGTCTATCTCGCATTGGCCTTTTTAGCCACCAACGCGCTTGTAGCAAATGTGGGTAGAGCCCTTCCCAAATCTTCGTTCGCGAAGCCTAGCCTTTGTGTTGGTTACATAGTGACTTCCACTTTCAGTCACTATAACTAGTTGTACTTCTATATCATGCCTTTACTGACAGAAATCTTCTTTGATGTAACTAACAAGTGACAGGACAAGAGGAAGCAGCCTCAAGTTATGCCAGGGGAGATTTACATTAGATATTAGGAAAAATTTCTTCATTGAAAGGGTTATCAAGCACTGGAACAAGCTGCTCAGGGAAGTGGTTGAGTCACCATCCCTGGAGCTAGTTAAAAGATGTGCATGTGGCACTTGGATATAAGATTTAGTAAAAGATTTGGCATTGCTATGTTAACAGTTGAATTTGATGATCTTAAAGGGTCTTTTACAACCTAAATGATTCTATGATTCCATCTATAACAAGAAAGATCCCTGAAAGATTTTTCCCTGGTTGCTATCACATATTAGTCTCTGTGTCATCATATCTTAACCAGTATTGTTGCCACTATTGTAAAATGGTTTGCTGTGGGCTCCTTCTTTTGAGATGATCAAAAATCATTATACTGTAAAATACCCTAATACAGACAGAATTTTAACATCAATGTTTGCCCTATGCCTCTCAGAATATACTTGTGTCCCAATAGGTTGTCAGCACTCACTTCAGTAAAGTCCTCATTCTGGTGGCAGTGATCAAATCTGGCTTTTTGTCCTTTTTAGGTAATTTACCTGAATCAAACTCCTTTATTAACTCATTAAAAAATATTTTCTTGACCCTGTATATTTTTTCTAAGCCCTAATTTTCACATTCAACTTTTTTTAATTTATTTATTTTTATAATGTGGACACTGGAATCATATAATATTCTAGTAATAGCTTTACTAGTGCTGCAGATCAGCTTTCTACTTCTACTCAGTATTTCTTTGCTTATGCATCCAAGGATCACAGCTGCTTATCCAGATGTCATATTAAAGTAAGAGCTCATTACCATGAGCTACTTAGTTTCCCAATTACCTGTTTCCCAAGTAATTTTTTTCTATAATATTATCCTTTATGGTGTATATTTTTGTCTTGAAATAGTAAAATGGGAAAACATGGAGAGAGAAGGGGTGAGAAAAAATCTCTGAAAAGAATAAATACTGAAAAATTTTAAGGACCAGGTTAAAAAAAAAATAAAAAGAGGGGAGAGAATCTAAGAATTACTTTCATATGTAAGAGATAAATTTTATGGTCACCATGGCACTGATATACTTAAATAAAAGAATATGAGGCCTGGAGATTAGAGAAATAGGAATAGAATAGGAAAGTTTGTCAGTAGGAACTTGTTTGATGTGGTGCTGAAGGAGACTATAACTATTTAGAAAGGAAAATCAAACTGCTATAGGGAGAAGGGTACAAAGTCTGGTGAGAAATAACTTAAGAAACCGTGAGAGAAGACTAAAGACTAACAGGAGAGATCTGAAAACTATAAAACAAAAAAAAATTAAATCTAGGTGAAAGCCTGGAAGAAAAGCTGAAGAACCTTCAAATTTTGTTATCTGGCACTAGGCAACAAAGTAGTTATATTACTCAAAAATAGGAACTCCAGGTAAAGAAGCCATACAATACAGAATTCTAACAGTTTGGTTAAAAAAAGGCACCCCACCTAGTAGAGGGAGACAATCTTCAGGACATGTTCATTGCTGAAAAAGGAAATACCACAGTGAAGTATTCAATACATCTTCACCAATCTTTTCTATAATTGACTATAGAAATTGCAAAATGCCAGTCATTTGGTTCCCAGAAGACACCATGCCTCATATGCTTTTGAGCTCATTCAACTCTGTTATGCAATATCTAGTCTCTGTAAGAAAGTAACTCTTTATTGCCCAAAGGTTAACTTTCTGAAGTCACCTGTGAGTTAAGATTATTTTAATATATGAGCCAGAGCACATTATTTATATCTCCTATGAGCACTGGCAAAAAAAAAGGTCTTATGTATGCATGTTGTGACTTAGAATACATCCAAAATTAGCTGGACTGAGGGCATGAGAGTACCAGCGTAAGTTATAATTTTCATAGTGAGATTGAGCTTTTGTGCACCAAGCATTACAGCTTTTTTCCACAGCATGGTTAAATGCATCTTTGCACTCAGAATGAAGTGATTTCTAAGGAGCTTAGCTTTTAAGTGCTGTCTTTTAAGACTTGAGAAGATACTTGGAATTTTGAAGTGACTTAAACAAACATTTCTGAAAGAAGTCATTTTAATGACAATGGCTGTCTTTCTCCCACTGTGTAATCATTCAGCCACTTTTATCCTTGTCACAAGGGATGCAGTATATGTAACATGCACACCTAACTATCAGTATCCACTGGAGATCTATGTTGTCCAAGAGAAGATCTTCAAAGCTTCACATTCAAAATAGTACCAGAGACCCTCATCTGGACAAATGGATTGAAGCTCCTTTAAATAGCCAATGAGCCTGGAGAGCTGAAGATCTGACCAAATCTCTGTTGAGATTTGAGACAGCTGAGTAGCTCAGCAGTCTATATTAACAGCAATTACTAGACTTCCACTGTCTGCAGTAGACATTTAAATGCTATAGCTGATAGGCAAACATCTGTATTGAGACACCTAGAGTGTTTAAAATCTGCAGATGAATTTGGACAACGCCTGACCACTGAATGTAATGCCCTTTGAAGTATCCCAGTGTGTCCTAGCTGTGCTTTAGCTGCCCTTTCACCAAGTGATCCATGGGCATCTCTCATAAGCCTTATTTTCCATTTCTGTTCATTTTAGGGTGAACCTATGTTAAAGTCTTAGCTTAGACAGTAATGTGACTTTGGAATGTGCCTCCTGGTTGTGCCCATCTACTGTCTGGGTTTGTGTTACAAAATTGTCTTAGAGTACATGAACCTGTTTCCTTTTGGATTAAATTTAACCAGAATATGCCCTCAATAAGTGTATTTGAAGCTTTCTAGCCACAAATGTGAATTTTGTCACCAGACCAGGTTATAAAATTCTGAAATGTGTGTTCATCACTCACTGTTTCACTCCACAGACTTACCCCTATAATCTGGGACTGTTTTCTGGGCTACATCAGAAGAAGCATGATCAACAGGTCAAGGGAGATGATTCCCCCATTCTACTCCACCCTCATGAGACCCCCATCTGAAGTACTGCATCCAACTCTGCAGTTCCACCACAAGAAAGACATGAACCTGTTGGAGTGGATCCAGAGGATGGCCATTGAAGTGCCTGAAACATTCATACAGGGATGTAGATGTGACAGAACACCATCAGCATATCTGCTGTGTAAGGTAAACATACACAGGTATTCTTCCGAAGAGTGCCAAAGCACTGGAAGAATTAAACAAAAAGGTTTCTTTCAGATGAAAGGACCAGTGCTTTTACAATGCAGCATACCCATCCTTCAGGGGAGAAAATGTGAGTTCCTGCACCCTCAGGGCCCCCTGTATCCTCCTATTTCTCCCCCACATTTCCAAGGCCTCTGTGCACATCTGTTAGGGCTCTGTCTCTCCTCTCACATACCAGAGAGAGGCTTGCTGTGGCGGGGGAGGGGGAGTGAGGGGCATTGAAATTGCCTTTGAGAAAGAGTTACCATTTAGGCAGAAAGCCTTCATAGTGAAAATCGAGTTTCTAACTTTCCAGTACAAATTCTTCCGCAATTGTATCTATCCCTACAGCTCCTTTCTGTAGGAACAACTAGAGTTGTTTCCTAGCAGTTACTCTAGGAAATCCAAAGTAGCATTTAGGTCTTTTCTTAGGTGAGAGAGTTTAGGCTGCCCCTGATATCTTCATTGTTTATATTACTTTTGGAGTCTATGTATGTTACTCAGACAACTCTGAGCGTGATAGTACCTCTGTATATAACTTTGTGAAAAATTTCACTGAATGCAACTAATATCTGTATTATGGTTTATGAACAGGATCAGGCACTACCTGTTCATGTCTGAATTTTTCTTTCTCTTGTTTTTTTTTAGCAATTTTCAGTGACCTAATTTTCGGTTCCTTCAGTTCGTCACACTGTGTTGATGGAGATATCCAAGTGGTAATATGCATTTATCTATATTTCCTTCTACTGCTTGCTATTTCTCCATCCATCTCTAACTCACGCATCTCTACTGCAGTAACAAAGACTACAAAATCATTTTCAGCATAAAGAAACCTTCAGCAAAGACCCATGTTTACCATTTTCTGAGCAAAAATTGCTTGCATTACCAAAATTAAAACTTAAAGTGCAATTTTCCCTAACTTATCAAGCGCATATTGTCTTTGTTGGAGATAAATTCTTTTGCCTGCTACTTCCTGCCAGTAGCTTGATTTACCATGAAAAACTGAGCAGTGGGAATCTGCTACCAGAGAAAAACTGAAGGAGTTTTCATATTTTCTCTAAGCTTCATATTTTTGAAGAAATAGTGTGCTGGTATCCTTTCTGAGAACTGTATTAGCAACTAAAAGCTGAGCATATGCTAGTGCTCATATGATACACATGGTTTACACTACCTGAGTGGTTTTGCACTTCATAGACTCACTGTGTCTTCAGGCATTTAGTTCCTGATTCAGCAAAATGATTATTCATACTGAGGGTAGAGCATATAATTAAGTGTATTGGCTTTACCAAGACTAATGCATAGGCTAGTCTTATGTGTTGCCATACATTTTTATGACCTTAAACAATTTAGCTAAAACTGCTTGTAAAGCAAATGTGAATATTTCAATGACTTAACAGCACTTTTTCAGTCTAAGAAACAGAAATTTTGTCATGACTGTTGAAAAGAATGTGGTAGTGTTCTCATCTTTTTTTTTAACTCACATTAATCTTTTGTTGAAAATTATAGTGGTGTCAGGCGGGCACCTAAGGTGCAGGTTCTCTTTGACTTGACTTTTTTCTACTTTACATCTCTCAGGACAGCACTTTCATTAAAAGATTATGGAAAAGACTGAGAATTTTTCTTAAACCTGCCACAAAAAAGTCAGATACATTATGCCAATTCCTAGCTCTTACTCAGAAATGCCACTGATGTATGCCTGGGCCCTCACTAGGAGTGATGACTTTAGGAATGTAGCCAAGTCTCATATGACAGATTTTGTGGGTCCACTCAAAAAGTGTAAGCAATAATAATTTCCAACCCTAAAGAAGCATTGTGAGGTCAACTATGTCAAAATGGGTTATTCATAGATCCTATCATAGTTGAAGTGTTTAAAAGTCTAAGTACTGTATTTAAGTGCTAATATAAATGTAAGCTTAAATGCTAATATAAAGTGATTGTAAATATATCAGAGCAGAAGATAGTGTCTTACCTCCAGTTTATGCTTAAACTGTTCAGGACTGCAGAAGATATAAAGAAACCAAGGTATGAAGTCCATAGAGCCAGTTTCATGACACTGATTCACAGAGGCAGAATAGCAGAGGAAATGAAAATGTCATTCAGTTTCTGGAGAAAAAATGTTGGGTTGTTTAGTGCTTTTTTTTTTTTTAATACCACTATTTCTCATTGAATGCTTAGTTTGAAACCTAAAGGGATGATTCACCACAGAATACCTTAGTTTTTCTGCTAGTAGAGTTGTAGAGTTCATTGATATCACTAAGGCAAAAGACTTTGATCTTGATTTTTGAAAATGTTACCTATATACTTCGTGTCAGTGTGAAGTTAAGCACCTCATCAATTTAAGTAGGTTTACTGTGGGTGTCTTTTTGGGTTGTATATCTAAGGTAGGGGAAAAGCTACTCAAAGAAGTAGTAATAACTAGATTTGTAAACTGTACTGCTGTAGAATAAGTGAAGTATACTGGTCACCCTAGACCTCAGTTCTGTCCTCAAATAAGGTTTTTGATTGCCCTTGTGCAGTTTTTCCATCTGTAAAACAAAAGAAATATCTCCTATATTGCTGTGTGAAGCTCTTTTCAGAGAAAAGAAAAAAAAATATTTAAAATCTAGGCATTATCAAGTACATACATTTGGCAGTTTTCCAGAACACCCAATCTCCTTTACCCTTAGCTACATGATGGTCATGGGTTTAGAAAACTTTTCAAAAAGCAGCTATGTAGTGAGAATTGTACTTTGCTTATTAACATGCAGGCCTCTGCCAAACTTCTCTCATTTGCATTATATAAACTGTTTCTCACAGCTTATTTCCCCTTATTCAAACAAACAATGACCTTTGTAACAATGAAATATATTAGCAGGAGGAAAGTTATTTCATAACAGAAAGGACCAATTTTTTAACAAGTGTATGACCAATGTTTTTTCTCCCCTAATTCCTCACAAATAGGTTGTGCTGCTTTTGTTCTCTCAGCAATATTTTCCGCTCTTTCAAAAGATGACAAAATTAGGTCTTTGTCAGTGTATTTCAGACTTTTCAGGATATATAGTAACATATGAAACACTGGATTTTATTTAGATGGATTTTGCAACATTTTCATACTGATTGGAACTCAGAGAAAGAAGTGCATTTGTTTGTGTCTGTCTCAAACTATTTGTGTCCGGAATAACAGTTCATGATTAATTTCCAGGAGGAGTATTGCTCTTTTGGTAGCCAGATAAACAACTGCAAAATGAGTGTTAAACAAAAAAAAATAAAATCCTTTCTCGTTTGTTTTCATAAACATCCAAGGAACCAGAAATTCTGGTTCAAGTCTATTAAAAATATTTTTCTTGAATTTGTGAATTTTATCTTTTATGATTTTATAGAGATGATCTGATTTGATGCTTCACTGGTGAAATTGGTGGATTTCCCTCAATTCCATTCCAATACAACTTTGCCAAATTCTTGCCAAGTTTTTTGTTAGTAGAAATGAAGTTCTCTATTAGAAGAAATAAACACTTTCCCATAAATGAGGTAGCTGAGCACTCATCCATTTTGGCATGTTCTGTAAGCATAGACTTTGTTTTTTAAGTTCTTTCATGAGAAGAAAACTCATGCCTAAAAAAAACAGCACCAAACAAACTCACTTAATCTAAGTAAGGAGTTTCAGTGTAAAGAACTGAAGAGCTTGCATCTTTCCAGGAAGCTCAGAGTTAAATTATCCCCTCTTAAGTTAATATTTTGATTATAGCAACTACATTTAAATATACACATTGACTCAATTTTATGACTGTTTCTATGGACTCTTAGAGTGTGTGACTGACATTATTGGTTGATGTTTATCGTAATGCAGTAGTGCATTATACAGATCCACAAGCACAAATCACCTGTCATTGATGACCTGATTTTTTTTCTAAAGGGTGCTGTGAATAAGGTGAAAACTATTTGCCATAAACTGTGAGCTTTGATCTAGCTAAGTTATCCTGAGAGTAAATGGAGAAGTGAGTTATTTAGAATATGCCCGTGAATAAATTGTTGGGCAGCAATTTTAAAGCATTCATAGCTTTACTATAAATTTAAAATTAATTTTGGTAAACATGTTGAGGTTATGTGAAAATTATTGCATTTTTAGCAGATAATTCTGCTTTCCTGAACAGAGCATCATTTGTTGGAAATTGAAGGAGAAATTGGTATTGCAAATTTCTCCTTGCTTTTCTTGAGCACCATATAGTCTAAAAAATTATAATAATGTAGTATGAGTATTACGTGTGAGTAGACCAGATACTTGTTCACTCATATGTAAGAAAACAAGAAAGAAAACTGGAGAAAATACTTGCAAACACCTCAGTAGTTCTTCTCTTGAAATTTTGTTATTGGCAAATTTATAATTTTCCCAAAGTAAGTATCAGTGAAAATCAGCATAAATGGATTCTCATTAAGTGGTCAAATGAACTTAGGCAGTTCTCAACTATTGAGTAGTGTAATAATGTATTATTATCTAAATCTAAATTGTCTCTAAATTGGAGATTGACCCAATTTGGAGGTGGGATTTGGACCGTTTGACTACCAGAGTTCTCTTCTAACTTGAATTATTCTACTAAAAATAAAAAACTCCTTAAAATATAGGACCTTGAAAAGATTGCCTTTTTTTTTTTCTTTTTTTTTTCCTAGACCACTAATAGTTGTTTAGCTATGGTACCTAAATGAAGCTTGGAAAGTGGTAAGACAATTGTTCTTTAATAGAAGCAGGTGGCACAATATATTCTTCAATGCTACATCCATTTAGGAAAATAGGTCTCGTTTAATCTGTGTTCTGTTTTCACTAGTGACAGGTGTCTTTTTAACATGAGTTGTTGCCACTGTGTGAAATCCTATAAGAAATAAAACCCAATATATCTTGTAAGTTGGATATAGCTGTTTTTCTAGCTTTTATTCAATACCTAGGGTTATTTTACTGAGATAAGCCGGATGTGTTCCAGTCTGGTATTTGCAGGCAGATCTCTGGAAAACTTGTGAAGATTAACATTTTTTCCAATTGGAATGAATTAACTGATGGGACTAGCATAAAAGTACCCTAAAAGAGGTTGTATCTATTTAGCTGAATCTGTTTCTAAACTACTTCAAGCCATGAGACTTAACTAGCGTGAATTTTTAGAATTAAACTAGGGTATCTCCCATTATAGGGGTTCACACAGACATTTTGTGAATATATTAAACTGATATATAATCAACTTAAGTTACACTGAAAAAAACCCTTGATTTCGGTGAAAATTGTTCACTTCTTATAATTCATAAAATAAATGAATAATGAGGGAAAAAAGTGGGGAAACATAGTGGTGTACTTCATGGATCATAAAGGAGTAAAAAGGGAATTAAAAATATCCTGGTGATTACTCCTAATAGAACAGGTCTATGTAAAACCTATGCTAAAATACAATGTAAAAAAAATGCAGCTATAACTTTTTCAATGTTCTGAAACTATTATAATATCAAAATAATCCTAGGACACCACGATCAACAGAGAACACTATGTGTTCACTGTAAATGAACACTATACACATGTAGGCTTCTGTACTTAACTTTAGAAATGAATTATTAGATTCTGTGGTGGTTTGACGCACAGAATGCCCACCAAAGCTGCTCTATCACTCCCCTTCACAACTGGACAGGGGAGAGAAAATATAACGAAAGGCTCATGAGTTGAAATAAAGGCAGGACTCAACAACTACCCTCACAGGCAAACCAGACTGGACATAGGGAAATTAATGGAATTTATTAACAATCAAAATCAGAGTAGGATAATGAGAAGTAGAACAAATATTAAAAAACACCTTCCTCCCACACCTTCCTCCTTCCTAGGCTTAAATTCATTCCCAATTCTCTATTTCCTCCCTCCCAGTGGCACAAGGAGGATAGGGGTTATGATCAGTTCATCACACACTGTTTCTGCCGTTGCTTCCTCCTCAGGGAGAAGAGTATTTCCCCTGCTCCAGTGTGGGGTACCTCCCATGGGAAACTGTCTTGCATGAACTTCTCCAGCATGAGTTCTTCCCACAGGTTCTTCACGACCTGCTTCAGCATGGGTCCCTTTTCGCAGGGTGCAGTCCTTCAGGAACAGGCTGCATCAATGTGGGCTCCTTTTATCTTCTTAAATATGTTACTAAGAGGCATCACTGATTGGCTCGGCCTGGGGTAGAGGTGGGTCTGTCTTGGAGACAGCTGGCATGGGCTCTGTCAGACATGGGGTAAGCTTCTGGCAGCTTCTTGAAGAAGAATCTACCTCTGTAGCCCCCCCCCCCTACAAAACCTGGCCACACAAACCCAATACAGACTCAGAGAATTCAGATTCAAGGCACGGCTTCAAAAAGAAAAGTAATGACTACAGAGTGCTAAAAAAAAAAATGTATTCCCTGTCCTTTTCCTTTTATTTAATAAATCAAATATTGTCATGAAGAATCAGCAATCCTGTGACACTCTGTGGGTTGAGGAACACAGAACCAAAATCAAATGTCCATCCTATGCAAGAGCTGCAGCCATGAAACTATCATTGGACATGGTTGCCTTGTCCTTTCTCTCTAATTCTGAATGAAAACTAACTGCAGCTCCCAGGTGTAGCACACTCTATTACAGGCTCCTTGGCTATTTTAAACACAAGAGTGTCATTATTTTAGTCAATGAAGTTAAGACAAACTTGTCAGTCAATTGGCACTTTGGGACAAGCATAGTAGCAAACTTTACTGGAAAGAAGTGTGTTTCAATAAAAATCTTCAGCAACAAAGCCATCTAATAAGGTGACTAATTCAATAAGGAATAATCATTTGATTTGTCCCAGAAAGACACTAACATTACAGATTTACAGTTTTGTATAAGTACAGCCTCAATATTAGTTTCCTCAAAATATTACTTTCTCCCTTACTACTCAGTATCTTTAAGGAAGACAGAATTGTGTACCTCCTTTCTGACATGATCTATAGCTGAGTCATAGGCATGATTTGTAAAGGAAATGTTTCAGTTCTCATGATAACTCGAAATTCACAGCAATGAGTTTTAAAAGTATTTCCTTTTTTTCTCATTACCAGTTTCCTGTTTATCCGGTCGTGATCAGCTTCCTCAGGACCATTCATTGGATTACCTTTGTTCCTCTAATCTCTGTGAATTTTCAAACACTTTACAAGTGCATGTGATTAATAAACCATGGGAAGAAGGTAGGGGGTTTTGGTTTTTTTTGACAAAGTTAATAAAAGTAGTCAAATGTTCCAGTGATTTCTCTTGATTTTCATTAATATGTCCTCTGTGTTTTAGTATAAAGCAATCATCCCGTTTCACATTGCCAATCTGCATTTTGAATGAGCCTAAAGATTTGATACTTTTGATCAGACTTTAACACACATCCTTCTTATCTGAAAATAGTGTTAAAAACATTATTTGGATTATAAGCAAAGCTTTAATTTGTACAGCCCATGGCTGTCTGTGTCATAAATATGCACGTCTCTTCCCCAGCAAGACTTTTCTAAGCACTTTTCATGGCACTTTTAATATGCATTGGGTTTAATTTGTTTTAAGGCATAATATAAATTCTTGTTTGATAGAGAACAAAAAAAATCCTTAAAAAAAAAGTCTGCCTTAGTTACAAGGCTGCACTCTTCCTACAGAACCCTAAGTTTTATTAACTATCCAAATAACCTGTTATCATTGTTTATGCACAGAGTTCTCATTTTGTTCTGAGTATTGTATCTACCTTTTCTTGAAATATCTTCAAGTCTATGCATTTGCCCTCAGCTACTGGTGTGAATTCCTTCAGCACATAATGATAGTGTTTCACATTCTGAGCCATGAGCCCATGCTACCTGCCATGGAATACAAATGTGGACAAGGTGGTATTTTCATTATCCTAGGGTCAGTAGAATTTCAAGAGCTCCGAAATTACCTCTATCAGTGATGCAGGTGTCAACTTAGTTTTAATAAATCTTTGGAAACAGCCATGAGTTACTTCTAGGACATCTTCCCATTTCCGGAAATACATCATTCAGCTGCCAAACCCGCTATCAGTTTGTAGCAAATAGAATTTCATCCGTTAAATGCAAAGTCTCACTTCAGCTTCTGCGTACCATCACTCTGTGATAGCTAAAAGTGTGATTAACCTGAAGTTTAGCTGATATCAAGCCAAATGTATGCTATTCCACTTTAACTGGAACAAGGTCTTGAAAAATTGTATTTTCTGCAGCATATGCATAAGGAATGTTATATTTACCATACTTCTGATTATTCCAGCTCTCAATTGGCATTACATTCTGTAAGGAGATTTTGACAGTTTCTCAGTTTCTATTTATTCATTTTTTTGGCTTTTAAAAAGCTGCCCAAAAACATCAAATCAAATAAAAAAGAAAATGCAGCCTCCCATTAAGAAGAGAATTAAAATATAGGAGAACATCTTGTTTGCTGATAATAAACTAATATTGTATTATGTATTCAGGCAAAAATTCAACTCAAGTTAATGGGACAGCTATGGTATTTTAGTCAATGCTGACTTCAAATGACAAATTCTTTTTAGACCTGTTAGCTACACTAATTAATCCTGACAACAGCTTGAGTAAAAAAAAATATTAGTGTACTACTTTAGTAAATGTGAAACTGATATATGTGGATATTAAGTGGTTTTCCAGAAATGGTAGAGACAATACGAAATAAGATTAAGTAAAATTCAGGATGGAGAATAACAAAATGAAAAAAAAGAACGTAGCCCTGAGTGTTACGTGTCAACCACTAGAGTATTTTACAAGCCTGATATGTCAAGTTGATGGAAATCAGGAGATATTTCTATTAATTTAATGAATCCTTTTTATTTGAAGCTTTTTTTTTTTCTCAAAAAGACAGTCTTTTGGTCTCTCTAAAAGTCCTAAGAGTGGGGGCAAACCTTAAGTACTACTGTTGTCTAAACAAATCAGGTCTAAGTATAAATGAAAGGAGTTTCTAATGTTCATTATGGTAAATTAAGAACTCTTTATGTTTGGTTTTCTGCTTTGCAAAGATTTTGGTGACTATTGTTGTATTATATGTTTCATTTATTTTCCAAACATTTTTCTTACTTCTGTCAAATAATTAATGACCAAGAAAATGGGATCTCTGGCAGTCATACAATCCAACTTTCCTTTAAGTGGGAATATCACTGGCAATCATCATCATGGCCAGGCTTCGCGAACGAAGATTTGAGGAAAAAAAAACCAAAAAAACCCCAAACAACCAAAAAAACCCCCAGCATGCTAGAGTTAATTTGGGAAAACCTTTGGAGGCAGGTGTATATGCCTTTGTCTTTTGATCTTTGTGTGACTGCATTTGTAGAAGATGTCACTACAGGGCTTTGCAAATGTGGGTAAGGCCTTTGAGCCTATGCAATGGATTTTTTAGGTGAGACACAGTGTGCACGGAACTGAACCCACGCTTTAATCCTAAGGTTCATCTGCCAGGGCCAAGCGAGCTTGGATGGTGTCAGCGAGGTCGTCAGGACGTAGGTTTAATTAGAGCGACCTTCTCTTAGATGGATGGCCTTACAGGGCTAGTCAAGCTCCATCTGCCCGGGTTTAGAGTTGTCCTTCTCTTCTGTGTCCTCTGAGGCTCCTCCTCTCATCTCCCACGAGGGCACAGTTCGTGCTGGCGAAGCTCCCCCTCTCTCTCTCCTTTCCACGCCCGGGGCCAGGCCCACTGACAATAGATTGCATCAACTGTAGCTTTGTTCAGTGAAAGCTTAAAAACCCCTTTGGAAGGAAATTCACAGTCTTCTCAAATAGTATCTCACAAGAAGTCATGTTAAACTCTGTTAAATTTCTTTATTGAAAATCAAAAATTTTCACAAAATACACTATTTTCAATAATTTGTTGCAAAGTCTTTTGTAATTAAAAGGGAGAAAAAATAAAAATTTGTGAACTTTGTTAATTTTTTCAGTGGAACATTGTATAAAATTAGTGCACATGCTTTGACCTTGATTTTTGATATTAAATACTATTACAACTATCAGGGATACCAATAAGCATTAATATTAAAATTAATATGTTTTCCTATATGTTACTTGTTATGTGCTTGCTAATTACTGGGTTTAGGTTTTGGTGATAATTCTACCTCTACATTTACCTTACCACACATAATAATTGTTAGGACTTTTTTTTCCAGGGAAACATCTCAGTTTGGAATGGACAGAAAAGCATGTATTTAAGTTGCCAGACAGGTATTCCATGCTATCTTGTAAAGCTTTGCATATCTTTGTTTTACCTTCTCCATCCTTATCATGCCATTATTCCAGATTGTGCAGTAGTGTGTGTCAGGTTTTATTTGCCTTCTGTCTCTCTCTCTTTGAAGACTGCAATGTGTCAAACACCTCTAAACAATCATTACCATTTTGTTTAAAATATCACTTAAGCCAGCATTCAGCTTCATGGATTAGGCTAAACTGTCTCCAGTATTTCAATGTTTTTTTATATAAAAATACACTTTGCTTTGTAACGAAAAGCATTAATAAACTTTTTACTGCATTTCTCTAGCATAATTTAATTACTTAGCAGCAATACCACTATTTTTATTGCTACTAGACTGTCTAATGTCACAAAGGGTAGACTGCAGACTGCACGTGGGCTATGAAAAATTTTAAGTAGCTTACAAAGCCAGTTCTCAGCTGTGGTCCCTTTTACCCAGAACCAGTTGATTGTTATCGTTGTGATAATTAGAGGACCCTTTTCAGCTCAGCTGCAATGCACAGCTGTTCAGGTCCAAAAGCTGCAGGAGCTGCCAATCACACTGAACCTGGGACTGTCCTTTGTCAGGGAATTTGTCAGATGGTGAAAGATACTGCTTCACACTCCACAACATGCACTTCCACCCTTCCAGTTCAACCTACAAAGTGGCCAAAGGCTTTTGAAATTATTATTTCAACAATGTGAAGCTTCTGGAGCCACAGATTAATAAAATTTGGACTCTAGGGACATCAAAGCAAATGTACTCACAGTATTAAGGATATGGAGAATTGCAATTACGAGGTATTTAAAGTCTAAACAGTTATGCTGTGAAAGAAAGAAGTATAAAAAAATATGGAAAACTGAAACTGAAGTACATAAACTACTCAGATAATGTTGTGAAGTCAGTTGTGTATGTATGCATTTTGTGACATTTGATATTTGTTTTTGGTAAAGAATTGCAAAAAAGAAAGTTCTGTATGTTTGAAGTTAATGGTTTGGAGTTCTAACTTAGTGGGACTTTTTAAATTACTTTTTAAGGAAACTTACCATTTGTCTCAAGACATAATATAGACATAGATATCACCCAGCAAAAGAAAAATTTTGTTGAATTCTTCTTCCCTATTTTTTTTAACTAAGAGAAGAGTTATACAGTGTAATAAATTAGCTGTGCTTTTAATCAGAGCTTGAATGTGTGTGAGTCCCACACATGAACTACTATAACATATACAGTTTTATAGTTTTGACCTTTACTTTAAACTACTGACTATCAAGAACTGCAACAGTAAAATATTAGTATTTTTCTGTTTCATTAACTGGAAAATATAGGGGACCTATGCTGAGAGTAAAATAATGTATCTATAAATTCTAAAAATAACAAACAAAGACTTGGAAGACTTAGGTATGACTGTCAATATCTCAATTGAAAGACAGTGGGTTGTTCAAATCCTGTTAAGGTTGTACTTACTAAACTTTGAGTGTGCCCATCAAGGCAATTACAGATTAATCCTTTCTATTTCTGTAAAGAAAAGAGATATCAGATTAGAACATTTCATATGAAAGAAGCCAAGCAAGAATATAATCTCTGAGACCATTTAAATAGGTAATATCTGTACTATGTTCAAAAGAATGAACTGGTTGTTTAACCAATATAGTCTGCCTGAAATTTCTATCCAACATCCTTTATGAACTCCCCAAGATGTTGAAGAAACTGGTTCCTCTGGAATCCATATGGAACTGAAGGCAGCATTACCCCTGTAATGTGATCTAGACTGATCATATACAATCTCCCATATGGCAGAGTATGAATCACAATGTCTGTATCTAGTGTAACAATTATCCCATACAGTATGAGATAATTTTAACAAACTGCAATGCATCTTTACCTTTGTGGTGGGATGACCTTGGCTAGCTACCAGGCTCCCAGCAAAGCTGCTCTATCACTCTTATCCTGAGCAGAACAGGGGAGAGAGAAAATATCATGAAAGCTTCATGGGTTGAGAAAAATCAGGGAGAGATCACTCAGCAATTACTCTCACAGGCAAAACAGATTTGACTTGAGAAAATTAGATTAATTTCTTGCCAATCTAAATCAGAATATGGTAATGAGAAATAAAACTAAATCTTAGGACATCTTCCCCCTACCTTACATATTTCTTTCCAGTCTCAACTTTACTTCAAACTTCTCCCCCTCTCCTGCCAACCAGCAGTGCAGAAGGATGGGGGCTGTTGCTAGTTCATCACATATTGTCTCTGCCTTTCCTTCCTCCTCAGGAAGAGGAGGACTCATACTCTTCTCCTGCTCCAGTGTGGGGTCCCTTTCACAGCACTCAGTCGTCCATGAACTTTTCCAGTGTGGGTTCTTCCCACAGGCTGTAGTTCTTCATTAACTGCTCAAGTGGGCCTCTCCCATGGGTTTCAGTCCTTCAGGAAGAGCCTTCTCCATTGTGGGTCCCCCTAGTGGGGTCACAAGTCCTGCCAGTAAACCTGCTTCAGCATGGGCTTTTCTCTCCATGGGGTCACACGTCCTACAGTAGCCTGCTCCAGTGTGAGCTTCCACAGGGTCACATGTTCCTTCAGGGCCTGCTCCTGCATGGTGTTCTTCATGGACTGCGAAATGGGTATCTGCTTCGCTGTGGACCTCCATTGTCTGCATGGGCTCCATGGGCAGTAGGGGAATCTGCTCCAGTGGCTGGAGCACATCCTCCTCCTCCTTCTTCACTGACCCATGCGTTTGCAGAGTTGTTACACATATTTTAAAACCCCTCTCCTGCTACTGTTGCACAGCAGTTTTTTTCCCCTTTTTAAATCTGTCATTCCAGAGGTTCTACCACAGTTGCTGATGGGATCAGCTTTCACAAGCGGCTGGTCCTTCTTGTTACTGGCTGGCATTGGCTCTGTCAGACATAGGGGAAGCTTCTGTCATCTCACAAAAGCCACCTTTGTGGCTCCACTGCCACCAAAACCTTGTCACATTAGCCCAATACAACCTTGAAGAGTGACTAGTGTTTTTGATAGCTGAAGATGAGAAGGACATTCTTTTATTTGATTTGGCATGAGGCACTACAATCTCAGGGGCCTAAGAAAACTGGTTAATATTCAAAGATCACCTCATCCAAGCTCAACAGCAGTCCATCTCAAAGAGGACGTCAGATGAAAATATCAGGAGGCCTAGATGTATAAGCCACACTCAAACAAAAAAAAGGAAGTAGAAATAAGATGAAAGCAGGGACAGGTAACCTGGGAGGAATACAGACAAACTATCTGACCATTCAAAGATGCAGTTAGGAAGGCCAATGCTCAACTGCAATTGAAAGTGCCCAGGGATGTCAAAGATAATAATGAAAGGTTTTTATAAGAACATAGAAGACAAAAAGAAAAATAGGGAAACTATAGGCCTATTGGTCAATGGAATGGGGGACCTGGCTACACAAGACATGGAAAAGGCTGGGTTACTAGATGCCTTCTTCATCTCAGTCTACTAACCTTCAGACCAGGGAAAGGTTGGATCAAGGAAGACTTATCCTTTGTGGAAGAGGATCAGGTTACAGAATACCTAAGCAAAGTGGACATACATAATTCTACAGGAACTCATGGGAGGCACCCATTCTTGATAGGTTTTGCTTGATCATGCCAACTGGGAGAAGTGCTTGAGGACTGCAGAAGAGTAAATGTCACTTCTATCCTCAAAAAGAATAAGAAGGAGTGCCAAGGGAACTACAGGCAGGTCAACCTAACCTCAATCCCTGGGAAGATGATACAGCAGCTAATCTTGGAAAACATTTCCAGCCACATTAAGGACAAGAAAATCATCAGTTGTAGATAGCATTTGTTTCACCAAGGGGAAGTCATTCTTGATTAACCTGACAACCTCATATGATGAAATGATAGGCTCGATAGCTGAAAGGAGTTCAGCGGCTGCTGCCTACATAGATTACAGTAAGGGTTTCAACACTGCCTCCTGTAAGTTCCTCATAGAGAAGCCAAGGAAGTATGGTCTGGATGAGGAGACAGTGAGGTGGACTGAAAACTGGCTAATTGCTGGGCCCAGAGTTGGTGATCAGGATAACGAAATCTAGTTGGAGGTGAACTAGTGATGTACCCCAGGGGTACATACTTGCTCCAGTCTCATTTAACATCTTCATCGATGAGCTGAATGATGGTTATTCATGATTTCCCTGGCTCTGCTGTAGCATGCAAAACTGGGAAGAGTGTTGATACACTAGAGTTGCTGTGCTGCCATTCAGAGGGACTTTGACAGGATGGAGAAATTGTCTGACAGAAAACACATGAAATTCAACAAGGAAAGTGCAAAACTCTGCATCTGGAGAAGAACAATCCCAGTCAATGAATATATTCTGGGGGATGCCCAATTAGAAAGTAGCTCTGCAAAAAAGGCCCTGGCAGCGCTGGTGGACACCGAATTGAACATGAGCCAGCAATTGGTCCTTGATACAAAGAAGGCTGATGATTACCTGGGCTGCATTAGGAGTGTTGCCAGCAGACGGAGGGAGATGATCCTTCCTCTTTACTCAGTGCTGGTGAGCCCACTCCTGGAATACTGTATCCGGTTCTGGTCTACACAGTACAAGAGAGACATAGGCATACTGGACACAGTCCAGTGAAGGGCTTTGAAAAAGATGAAGGGACTGGATTATCTCTTCTATGTAAAAGGCTGAGAGACTGTCCGGCCTAGAGCAAAGAAGGCTTAGAGGGAGTTAATCAGTGTGTATAAATGCTTAAAGAAAAGGTCTAAAGAAGACAGAGTAGGGTCTTTTCAGCAGTCCCCAGTGACAGGACCAGAGTAAGCGGGCACAAACTCCAGCACAGGAGGTTCCCCCATAATATCAGACAGCATTTCCCCAGAGATCCCTTGCAACCCCAACCATTGTTTTATTCTGTGATTCATCCATTTTATCTAAATAAACAAGCATAAGTATCCTGAATTGGTTAGGTAATTGTGTCACCAGGATACACAGCCTCCTTCATTTAATAACCTCACTTTCTAATTAGTCAATTTTGTAATCTTTATGATCAGGTGAAATGATGCCCAGCTACAGTTGCCTAAATAAGGAGTATTGAGATAATTAACTCAGAATCTCCATCCTTTTATTTTTATTTATTTTAACTAAGAGCACTTGCAAAGCTTACATATTTTGTATGTGAGAGAAGGAAATATGATAACAGAATATATTATCTGTTATTAATTTGTTGACCGCCCAAAAGTTCATGTTTTCTATATCATTAAAAATTAGCTATGATATTCTTATACTTCCGTTGCAATTGGAGGAGAAATTTCAGACTCTGTAAGGGATAACAGTTATCTTTGCTTTCAGAGCAGCTAGCACACAGCCATTGCAGTGTAGACTTCGATGCACAGTGCGTTTTGAAGCTTGGGTTTAAGCTAGTGGCAAGACAGTTTCATCTTGGAGAGTCCCTGAACTAGTTAAAGGAAAGGTAACTGAGGCATGTTTGACCCTGTTTCATATTCATGTCTCTGACTGCTATGTAGCTGTGCCCATAGAGAATTATGGAACTAGTTTGTATCATCCTTACCATCTACAGTAATTTCCAAATGCAGCTCAGCAAATTGTTTTCTGTATTTACAAACATTGTTTTATTTTCTACTTGTTGTCTCTGTATTTCTGTCCCTTGATGTGCTAGAAATCCATGGAAATTACATGAAAAAAGTATGGTTACTCTGTTGTCTAGTAAAAAGAAAAGGTTGAAAGTTTAAAAGTTGTCATAGCATTGTCATCTGCTTTATATAAATGCTTATTATTGTCATGAAATCATTTTAATTTTGATGAAGAATTTAGATTTTTTTTTTCTCTGCCATTTAGTAGACAAAAAACCAGATCAACAAAGAATTTAAGAAACAACACCTACTTCAGATAGCCAAATAGTTTTAAAAATGAAGAATTTAATCCTGATGGAAGAAGTTAATGCATGTGAATAGATTATCTGCTTTAAGGCTACTAAATCCTATATAATGTGTTTGGCAAATAGATTTCAAATGCAGTACAAACCAAGGGAGCTACTGCAGTAGCAGAAAATCATTCTTTGGAGTTTGTAACATCTCCAAGCTTTAGCAGATCCCATCTGCCAGACAAATGCAACAAATACATTTGTTGTATCTGACAAGTACAAATCTTCAAGTGGATCACACCTCTAATTTGCTGCTGAGCAACAACAGAATGTTGTGGCAGGAAATTTCACGATAGCTTGAATTTCAAATTGGTATTAAGCTTGGAAAGATTTTAGGGCCTCAAAGATATTATTTTAGGAGTGAATTTATGTTCTGGAATACAGAACATATGATTTAATTGTCTAACCTTGTGATGCGACTGGCAGAGCGATACAGGAGTGCTGTAATTCTCAGCCACTACAGAAGACATGGTGTTATCCAAATCCCAATGGAACTCCACTGAATTGATGAAATGACCGGGAAGGCCTAATTAAAGCTGTTCAGCTCAAATGTATTGATGTATTACATCTATTATGGTTTGGTTCAATAGGTCTACCCTATGAATGCTGGCAAGCCTGTAAAGCAAACTAAACAAATTGCATAAATAATGCTGGAAGATAAAGAGACGCCCACGGAATTAAAGCTGAATCATGCAAAATGTAACAGGCTGCCCTGTGAGCTTATTTTCACATAACATTATATAAAAAAATATTGCTTATATCTTATCAAGTCAGAAAAGAGACAAGCTCTAAAATTGAAAATTATTATGTATTTAGCAAGCACAATATTTTTGATTCTGTAATGCAATATGTGATTCCTAAAAATTAAAAGGTTCTTCAGATATTACTTCCTTTCCTGTGATTAAAATATTTCTGAATATATCCATTATAATGAACAGGAATTCTCATGGTGATTCATTTATGTCTGAGTTCTGTGGGCAATAAGGTGTTAAAATCTTATATTTTTTTAAGTGTTTCAGCAGGATTATGTGATTTCAAACTGATTTATACTTTGATTGCACAGTTTGAGAAGAAAGCTGATATAGAAAATTATTTTGCATTTTCTGCTGGTGAGTCATGAATTCAACAAAACATATAGAATGAGAAAGACCAGTAGTATTCACAAAATGAAACTGAAATAATTTGCTTGTCTTTGTATACAAGAATTTGTATAAACCTCATCAAAACCTTTCAAATTTCAAACTTTGATTTAATACTTAAACTTCTAGAAATGTTAAAACATTTCTGCTTACTGTTTAAAATAAGCACAAGAAATTGTTTTCTTCTTTGTAATTTGGCAATGTACAGAAAAAGGAAAACATTTTTTAAAAAATCAGTAAGCTTGAAAATGAGAAAAAAACCCTTTCATTTCAAATAGATCAGACCAACTGTGACATTTTTAGACTCAATTTTTGTATTCGCTAATTTAAGAAGTTTATATATGAAAGTTTTACTTCAACCTGAATCAGGTTTTTCTTGCTTTTTTCTTTTTGGATGTAAAACTCAAAAATTCATGTTTTCCCTAGCTCTTCTGTACAGTGCATTATAGAATTCTAGGTATTAACAACTATAGCTAATCTTGGTGAATTTATAAGTCTCTTTTAAAGACAGGATGCATGAATGTACCTGACAGGAAATTTAAAAATAAAATTAATAAAAGGTATGATGATTTTTTCCCCTTTTCCGAGGCATGGATTTCTTCTTTCAAAGGGACATGTCCCAGATATTTAACATCTTCAGTCTTTTAGGGTCTCCTGGAGAAACTGGTTGCTCCTGGCTTGAATGGGTGTACTTTTCACTGGATAAAAAACTGGTGGGATGACCCAGCCCAAAGAGCGGTAGTGAATGGAGTTACATCCAGCTGGTGGACAGTCACAAGTGGTGTTCTTCAGATCTCAGTGTCGGAGCCAGTTCTGTTTAATATCTTTTTCAATGTTCTGGATGAGGAGATTGAGTGCAACCCCAGGCAGTTTGCAGATGACACCGAGTTGGGTGGGAGTGCTGATCTCTGGAGGGCAGAAAAGGTCTGCAGAGGGATCTGGACAGGATGAATCGATGGGCTGAAACCAATGATAGGAGGTTCAACAAGACCAAGTGCCCGGTCACAACACTTGGGTCACTGCAATGCCATGCAATGCTACAAACTTGGGGCAAAATATTTGGAAAGATGCCCAGTGGAAAAGGTCCTGGGGGTGTTGGTCGACAGTGGCTGAACATGAGCCAGCAGTGTGCCCAGGTGGCCAAGAAGGGCAATGGCACACTGACTTGTATCCAAAACAGTGTGGACAGCAGGATGAGGGTCTGATAAGAAAGAGACAAATTTTACTGTTGGACACAAAATAGCTAAACAGGATTTCTGAAAGTACAGGCTGATGAGAAACTTATCTAAAATGTGCCTATAGAATGCACAAGGAAAATTTTTAACTATTGTATCGAAAGAGACTTTTGGTTGATAGGGAACAGTCATGCCGCTTTGCAGATACTGCTTCATATGCTCAGTGTTTGAGCTGTATATTTTTCTAAGAAAGGACACCTCTTACATATGTCTTCAGTTTTAAGCAAAAGAGCTGTTCTGAGCCTTCATGTAGAAACATCCTGTCACTCAAATTTAAAATAATTCTTTCTTTGTGGAATACCAGATCCACCTCTTTATGAGACAATAGGAGCCTTCATCCTTTCTTTTTCTTTTTTTAGTGATTCACTCAAGATGAAATTTCTTCTTTAAAAAAGGTCTTTTTGGTGTGGTGGTTTGAAAAACCTTTTCTCTGGGGTAGTAATGGTTTGCCCCACTGATAGTGTGTTTAATACTGGACCAATCAAAAGTTCACATGCGCCCTACGGAAATTACATACCCACAGAAATGGAAGAGAAGGTGGTGGAGATAGTTTAGAAGGTAGGTAGCCATGATTTGAGCCAGGAGGAAGCAGGGGGCCAGTGAGCCCCTCTGGGGGCCAAGGGCCCCCAGCCCCCAGCTGAGGCTACAGGAGATCCGGTCAAAGTTGGACCGGATCCCGTAATCAAGAGCTGGAAGAGTTTCCTTACTGTCAGCAGCAGTAGAAGACATTGAAAGCGGCAGTGGAGCAGCCCTGAACAGAGATGACAGTGGCTGAAAGCCAAAAGACAGCCAGTAGCAGCGAGATAACGTGAAGCCGGTTGAGAGATGCAGAGATGTTCCTGCAGGAGGGAGAGCTGGCAACAAAACAGAGAAAATCTCAACAGAGCTGGTTTGGGGTAAGACTGTATCACTTTCCCAAAACCCAGAGACCTCCTGAAGAGGAGGGGTGGACTTCCAAACCCTTAGGGAGTCCCGAAATGCAGCAGCAGCTAGAGAGAGAGAGAGAGAGAGAAAGGAGCTGAAAAACCCGGAGTCGTCCTGAGAGCTGAACAGGACGGGATGCAGAGGAGGTGCCCGTACCCTCTGCTGCTGCTGCTGCTACCATGCTGGCGAGCTGAGACAGAGCAAAAGAGCTTTGGTAAGGCTGAACTGAAAGCTGCCTTAAATGTTCTAACCCAAGAGGAGTGAAGGTCTCCAAGGAAATCCCCCGAAGGCTCAGGCTCGGGATTGGAATTTCCACAAAGTAAGAACAAAAATCCTGTCTACTTAAATCTGCTGCCTTGGAAAAAATGAAAGACACTAACCAGTACCACAAAAAACTGAAACGAAGGAACTGTGGCCTGAGGAATGACAGAAAGACTTTTTTCTTCTTGTACATTTATTGAAGAAAAAGAGAAATTTAGTTTAATGTAAATATATATATGTATGTAAATAAACTTTTGTAAATATTTTCCCCTTCCCCCAATATTGAATGGTTGTGTTTTGTCTGAAAACTCTCACACAACCAGAGTGTGTGTCAACACCGATGGTGTTAAATCTCTCCCAACTCTCCACATGAGGTGAGGAAGATATCAAGTCCATGGCATCATTAAACCCTCTCACAGGGGCAAATTGTGGGAGGGGAGCTTGAACTTAGAAATTAGATTCTTGGGAGTTTCAAACCACCACATTTTGGATTTTAGTGGGCTCTGGTAATTTATAACATTTCAGTATGTCTTTATAGTCATGACAAAGATTTTTAAAAGAGGCTAGCAATTTGGAGTTCCTCAACATCTGAATACCCAAGCAAACATATTTAAAGGAACTACTTTTTAGCTGAAATTGCTTGGAATCTACTACTGTACTACTCAGTACACTACTGCAGGACTCAGTGAGAGTCCTGTCTTTGTCATGAATGGAAATAAATCCTCACTTTTTTTTCAATTTCTTCTAAAAAACATTCACTCTTTGACACAATTGATGGATCAGTTCTTCATTCAGCTGCTTATGTGGAAATGTGCTTATAGCACATTTTGTTTTGAAGTTCCCTAAATGGCTCAGTAGGAGTCAGGACTCTTACAATTACACACATAATTATTAATAAAACTGATTAGCAATTTTTTAGTTCTGTTAGCTGGATGCTATAATTGTATTTGTATCAATATTCAAGCTGTGCCAGTTCTGAACAATCTTACCTCCAGCTGAGATCACAGAAAATGATGCACAACCTCAAGCTAACATATTCTTCATTTCCATATCAAATATAATGACACTACAGTACATACTAATGTAAAATTACTCAATAACATTTTGAAAGGTACCATCTGCCTTTCCTTTAAACCTTTCAAGATATACTGGTACAGAAGCATGACAGGGAAGGAAGAGAAGAGAGAAGCTGAAATTGGAATTTCATTTTATTCAAAAGATCTTTTTCAAATTTCAGTCAGAGGGTTTTTGTGCTTCTAGTCTTGTCTAAAAAAGCCACTCACCACATGACCCAAATTTAATTCAAGCTAGTCATTCAAGCTCTAATCAATATGTCACTTGGAGGTGTTTTGCTGTGATGTTGTTTATATATTCAGTTTGAACTATTTTTCATTTCAATGTAATAACGCTTCAAAAATAGGGCTGTTTATGAACATCATAGCTGTCACCTGTCATGGAAAAACTGCTTCCAAAGTGTGGCCAATTAGATTAATATTTATGTTTATTCACACTTATTAGACCCTCATGAACCAACCAGAAAGTTGTTTCCTTGTGTGTTTCTCCTTCACAAAACATGAGTCAGAAAGTCACTCTCATTGCCCAGTTGCTTAGCTCATTCCCTAAGGATCCTCTTCAAAACGGGGAAATAAAACTTCTCTCTATCATGCGGAATAAGCCACCAATGCACCATGTAAAAGTCTGATAGGAATGTCTTTCAAGTAACCACAGTTGCACAGAGAATGTCCATTTTATATTGACAGTGATCTGGCAATGATCTGAACAAGGATTAACCTTGCTTTGACAACGTTTTTTTTGGTCTTATTTGCATTTCAGGTCAGCAACTGAATGATACCTGTCAAACTGTATACAATCACATCTCAGTAAACAATGATTTCTTCATGCCAGGCTTTGCTTGACAGTATTTTTGTCTGAGAAATGCTAGCAGCAAAAAGCCAATTAACTGCTTCCACCCATTGTTCTTATATAATTCTCTGTATCTTTCCTTTCTGAGGTTATGGGGAACAGCAGGGACATAGGACATGTGTTCTAGTTTTGTCACAGGCTTCACATTACTGTAGATTAGAGTCTGCTCAGTCACATCACATGGCACAATTCAACCTTAGACATTAGAACATGCCATGGATTCGTCTTCGCTGAAGAAATATAAGGTGACATCATGGTAATTTTTTTTATTTATTGGAATAGGCAGTCACTTCTGCATGATGCAAAACTGAAATACGAAAGTAAATTGGAAAACTGAACCAACACCTCTGAGCTTTCAACAGCTGTGCTATGGATTTTTCGTATATTATAAAGACATTTCATGCCAGACTGACCATGAGAAATTATGACTGCCTAGTCATGGATGATTCTATAAGCCTCACTTTCATTAACAGGCAATGTGTGCCTTTGGCTTACAGTAAACCCATGTGGGGAACAATTACATCCCCGTCACATTGGTACACAAAAGAACTTAGAGAATACACGTGAACAGCCAACAATTTCTCAAGAGGTTCAGGTAACTTACTAAAATACTTAACACTAACTCTTACAATGCATATTTATTTCATCCTTTAAAATCTCATTCCCCACAGCAAATACATTGAGGTATATTAGTGAGTGGCTGAAACCAGAACTGTTTATTCTACCAAATAATCCTATGGATTTTACTGCAGTGGGATTCAGCCCTGCACCATCCATGATTAACACTTGACTCTGCCAAAAAAAAAGAGAACAAAACTCAGTTGCCAAAGCTAATCAAAGTCTAATCTTTTGCAGTTTTTCCTTCAGTCTCAAGTCATCAAAAGCAAATATTAAAATAGATAAAATGATTAAAGCTATTTTAGAATAAGGCAAGTGGACCTGTGTTTCATGTAATTTTATATAAAGTTGTGGTCCATTTAATTTATCTTCACAAAACTTCTCATTGCATTGAACAATGCTGTAATCCAAAGTTAATTCCCCTGAAACCAGTGGCATAGATTGCTGTTTGGACTTTCAGATACAGACTCATTTGATATTTATTGATAAATATTTTTGTTAAAATTGGATTTTGTGAATGAGATCCTTTCTACTCACTGAAATGTGTTAGTAAGAATGGTATAATAGACTCCAGAGATTTATTTGGTTATTTGATTACAGAGATACTTACTGCACTTTGAAAGGCCCTTAACTATCCCTTCTGATCTCCAGCTGCTGCTCCAGGAATTTGGGAATCTCAATGCCAGTCTTGTGTAGGTATTTTATACCTTTATATGGATATTCTGTACATCCTGTGTCATAATCAGCAGCTCTGTGCATTTCTCAGATACCTTAGCACTCCTCAGATACATCAAGACACTTGTGTTTTAGCAGATGATTCAAGTCATATGTTTCCATTGCTTATGTTGGGAATTTGCATACATGGCTCTCATGTTGATACATGAAATGTGTGTGGATATCTGAATTTCGCTCTAAACCGTATTCATCTGTACTGTAAAAGGTATCTTTGTAAGACTACTATGATGATTTTTAAGACTGGATGAGGAACGAAATACTGCCTTCACTCCACAGCAGGAACTGTGGTATTGAAGTAGGGTGACTCAATCCAACTCAGTCAAGCTTATTGTCATGGTTTGAAGTCCCAAAATCCAATTCCTGATTCTTAGCCCCCCTCCCACATCTCAACTCAGTGTGAGATGGGTTTTCCAGACACTACACGAGACTCAAAATGGGGGGAAAGGGATATATTACAATACACTGTACAAATAAATAAATAGTATAATACATCATATACAATTTCAACTAACTCTACCATGACATACAATATTTACAATGGGTCAAATCTCTTCTCCCTTCCAAATAAAAGTCTAGGAGGGAAGAAGAAAAAAGACCCCTTCCAGTCTCTGAGCAGCAGTTCACTAGGGCAGCAGGTTCTCTGTGTCTTTCATGAGGCAGCAGTTGTTGGATCTTTGCCAACACACACGAGGGAGGCCTCCAAGCCTCTCTCGGCCCCCCGACGCAAACAAAGGGTCTTTCCGTGGGCTGCGTTACCCCAGACAAAGGTTGCTCCACCATGGTCATGTCGACGAAGTGCAGAAACCTTCGTGACGGTCTGGTATCTTCAGGGGATTCAAACCCCTCACAGAGCTTCTGTGCTCTGCCTCAAGATGGCTGCTAGCTTCTCTGAAGCTGCAGCAAGGGAGGGCCCAAGGTCCTCTCTCACACATTTCGTCCTGGCTGAGCTCTCAGGACCACTGCATTTAGGACTTCCAATTAATAGAAGTCCACCCCCTCCATTTTTGGAGGGATCTCAAAGAAAGTTTGGGGGAGTTTTGGTTTTCAGTTCTTACCCAAAGTCTGTCCATAGAGATTAGTTCTGCTCTCTCCCTCTCCATCAGAGATCTCTGTGTCTTCCTGCTCGGCGGCTCTGCTGCTTCTTCTTATCTGCTTGGCTCTTTGCCACTGCTCTCCGTAGGCTGTTTGCTGCTGCTCCCTTTGCTGCTCCTGATGTAGAAGCTTCCCCCAGCTTTCAACTACAGATACTCAGTCCAGTTTTAGCATTGTTCCGAGTCCCTGTAGCCCCAGCCAAGGGGCTGGGGGGGGGGGCGGAGCCCCAAGGGGCTCCTACGCCTGCTCCTCGTGGCCTCAGAACATGACCACCTCTTCTCCAGCAACTACAACTACTTTCTTTTCCAGTCTAGTGATATGTTTATATTTTGCAGGAGCGCTGATTGGGTCAAACCCCAAGGGTCACCACCCCCTGGGGGTTTACCACTTTCTTAGCTCCGGGGGGGAAAACCTGTTTCAAATCACTACACTTATGTAGTTTCATTTAAATATGTTACTGTTGTGATTTAGGAATGGTATTCCCCAATTAGTGTTCCCACTGAAGCCCTTCAAACCATGTGCCATTCACTCACTACCCTCTCCTTGTTCTCCTCCCCCTGCAGCAGGCTGGAGAGGAGAATTGGAGGTAAAAAAGGTGAAGGTTATGGGTTGAGATAAGAACAATTTATTAGAAACAGCATTGAAATAGGAAATGAACATTAACAGCAACAATATTAATAACAGAATATGCAAGTGAGGTGAATGATTCACATGCAAATGCTCATCATGCTGAACCTGGCAAGCCCCAATCTCTCCGCCATGCTAACTGACGAGAAGGGACCCCTTCCCTCTGTCCCCTGTGCATGAAGTGTTTTAGAGTAACCTCAGGGTTCTAGCCATTCCCCTCCCACCTACTGCAAAAATTAACCCTGTCCTGGCTGGAACCAGGACAGTTGACAGCACTAATTCTTACTTCCTTCCAAAACTATTTGGGCCTTGACTTAGCAGAACATATAATCTCTTGGTTAATATTTGTCCTGGTTTCATCTTCTTCTTAGTAGCTGGTACAGTGTTGTGTTTGAAGAGTAATGTTGAAAACACACTGACGCTTTAGTTGTTGCTAGGTATTGCTTATTCTAAGTCAAGGACTTTTCAAGTTCTCAGGCTCTGCCAGTGAGCAGGTGCACACGAAGCTGACAGGGAACACAGCTGGGACAGTTGACCCAAAGTGGCCTGGAGGATATTCCATTCCACAGAATGTCATGTTCAGTGCATAAATTGGGGGGAGTTGGCTGTGAGGGGTTTGATCGTTGCTTGCAGGCAGGCTGTGCCTTAATCAATGAGTGGTGAGCAATTGTATTCTGCATCACTTATTTCTCTTGTGTTTTATTCCCCTTTCTCTCTCATTTTATTACTATTAATTTTTTTTCATTGTTAAACTATTCTCATCTCATACCATGGGTTTTATTTTTTACCTATTCTTCTCCTATTGTGGGGAGATAACAAACAGCTGCATAGTACTTGGTGGCTGCCTGGGATTAAACCACGACAATATTTTACCTGTGATTCAGTTCAATGCATAATTTAGGACTTTTTGATCAGATTAATCTCACCCAACTGGTTACAGATTCAGACATCTAAAGGTGTATATGTATTCATGGTGTACAGTGCTATGTAATACAAATAATTTGGTGTGTAAAGGTCCATTATAAAATCACAGAATCCTTTAGCTTGGAAGAAGCTTCTAGATTCATGGCATCCAACCATTAACCTAACACTGTCAAGTCTACCACTAAACCATGTCATTAGTACCACATATACACATAAGGACATGTGGCTTCTTACAGTCAAGGACAGTCTAAAACTTGATTTAATTACCTGAACATGGACATCTAAAGTCAACTGAGTTTTCCTAAGTTACCCAGCCAGGCTATCAACTGGCTCTTGGGAAGATTAGAAGTCTTCTGTATATTCTGGGCCTCATGAGCAGGTAATTTATAGATACCTCAGCTATCCTTGGATATATCCAATGGCACTAGGTCCTTATGTGTGGGCAACAGAGTAAATAATCAGTTGAAAAAAAGAAGAAATCTGCAGAGGTAACTAAGCTCTTCTATTTTACAATGGGATTAATTACCCCTTGAAGGGTCTCTCTTTCTCTGGATCTATGACAAATATGGACACCTAACTTAGTCTTAGATGGGAAAGCTCAAGTGACCTGAATCTTTCCCTTACATAGTATAACACGACAAATCAATTGTCTTCGTGCTAGCATTTTTTTCTCTCAGTGGGAAGGACTTTTGTTTTAAATTATTATAGCAATTCATGAATAACCATTAGTACCATCTGGCAAGTTTTCAAGATGACTTGTTTTACTACAAAATGCATGCACTAGCTTTGATACAGTGACCTGCACAGTGTTTTTTTTGACCTAGTTTAACTGAGCAGAAACGGTACTAGAAATTGCATTACTCATTTACCTGAGAAAGCATTTTATAAGATGAGACAAGATAATAACATAATAACATGTAATAACAATCTGAGGTTTGGTGCACTAGAAGTAATAATAAAAAAAATCGTTTCTGACTCTAATTTAAACTCTTACATGGTATGAATTACTTAATTTTATTGCAAAGGTGATTTATAGAACTTCAAAACTTGAGTAGATAAGCAATTTTCTGTAAATATCAGTGCCCTAAGTTTCCAATCATCATTTTTTTCAATGACAAATCATACTGTAGAAAGAACTGAACCCTGATATGATGAATTTAAGTAATTTTTTTAAGAATAAAAATAATTAACTTATTTTAGTAATACAGTATATGCTAATGAACATGTGATCCATCCAGTGTTAAACTCACTGGTACAACTCTTTGAATAGGTCAGGCAAGATCCAGGAGTTTAAGAGAGAAATCGTATTTTATTACTGCCTTGAGAAAGGTCGCATGCGCAGATGCTTTAGTTTGTCTGAACAGAAGAAAGACCTCTGGAGCTTTTAGATCCATCCTCTAGACTCTTTTAGGATGACCAAGCTGTGATTCATCATATTTACTACAGTGTTAATGTGCCTGTTCCACTTCAGGGATGAGACACTACAGCAAGTTCCACTGTGTTCAGTGGGAAGTTTTGGTACAGCTACACGCGAATACTGCATGAGAGTAAACCTTAATGTATACCCTTTGCAACTGTTACAACAAATCAAAGTTAATTGTGCTCATTTATTTTTAAATAAAAAGCATGGAGCATGAATATTCAGCCAGTGTTGTAGAAAGCCACCATAGTAAGGATATAGAGACTTTCTGTAGAGTGCATTAGTAATAAAATGACCAGTCTGGATCAAATAAAACCCTCAGCTATGCTTCATACTTAATTACACTCAAAGTGGTTCAAAGCTATTTGCTAGCTGTGTCTACTCTAACTTCTAAACTGATGTTCATAGGGCTGACAGAATGTTAATAAACAGCTCACACTGCTGATCAGGATGACCAGCAGCAGCACCAGAAACTAAAGGAGTTTGCTTTTTTGTATTTCACTTTCACCGATGGTGATTAGCTGGTGTATGGCTTAGCTGTCAAACAGCATAAGTCCTTTTAGCACACTTGCAGCAGGATGGGCACAATGCGACTTGGAAGAAACCAGCTGACATAAGGTGGAATTGTCTGTGAAAGGGAAGAGGTCGTTATTGGCTAGTTTTGTTAGATGTCTCCAGAAGAGAAAGGAAAGCATCATTCTCTGCATGGATCCTTACAGCTCTCTGGGATGGCAAGCCACTGACGATGACAAGATGCCATCTGTTGAGAAGCTATTCTGGAAGAAAACCAGAGCTGCTGGAGGATTTCACTGCACTGCAGTGAGCAAATGGCACATTTGGCATATCAGGGGCTTGAGCATGTCTGCAGGCTAACATGCCCTTACACACGCTAGCTTTCTGACTCTAATAAATAACAAGAGTGGGGAATCTATAATTATTTTGGGAATTCCATCCTTCATTCTAAAAAATAAATAGCTGTGTTAAATTAGTGATCTCCACTTCTAATATTTTCCAGGAACAACAGGTTTTTTCATCTGGGAGATCACAGGCCTCTTTGTTAGGGGTAGTTGATTTGATAGTTATTTCATGTGAAAAAAAAATCATCATGCTGGTTAGACAACCGATATCTTATGTATTCACAGAATCATAGAATCATAGAATGTTAAGGGGTTTGAATGGACCTTAAAGATCGTTTAGTCCCAATCTCCCCTGCCACATGCAGGGACATCTACCACTAGACCAGGTTGTTCAAGGCCTTATCCAGCCTGGCTTTGAACACTGCCAGTGTTGGGACATCAACAACTATTCCTTTTGGATACATTTCTGTTTAATTTTCTTATAAATATGCCAAACTTCCAATATCAAATCCCAAGCAAATCTATTTTATTAATATGAAACTTGGAAAATGTCAGATAAATGAAATATGCTTGCCCAAACAAGTTGATAGTTTGTAAATATACCTGCATATCACTTACTTTACCCTACAAAACATCCAGTTATGTCTTCAGTCTTGGATTATTTAAGTTCAAGGAAAATAAAATTTAATAAAATTTCAATTCTGCTTCTCCTTGTATTATAAATAGGAATTAAAGTAACCTGTATTTCCTACAGAACAAAACAAACAAGCAAACAAAACTACCTTAAACCCATATGTAGAGTATCCTAAAGAGCTTTTCATCAGGGCAAGTTTTGCATTTAAAATATTCTGTAGAGAGAATAATGACAGTAGCGTAATGTAAACCTTAATGCTATGAATATGACTGTGACTGGATGCTCTCTGCAACTGATTTTTAAAGTCCTCTTAAGTTTGAATTGCACAGTGCTAATACATAATAGTATCACTAATAGTTTAAAGTTATGTGTTAATCCAGACAGGTTGGAATAGTTCTGAGCTGGAGTTGTCTTTGTACTTTAACAGATCTTTATAAACTTTCCATTGCTTGCTTTGAGGATACCCTTTCCATGTCTGAGTTTGCTAGTTTGTTTAGAGATCACAGCTTCAAGAAATCCTGTAATAACATTATCAAATCTTAGACCTGTCAGCATCAGCCAAGGTTGTTAATAATGATTTTAGCAGACTGCAGTAAATCGTGACCTATGCTGTATTTCTCTCTGTACTGTGTTAAGATCTCAGTCAGGGCTCAGACCTACTCCGTATTGAGCCCAAATGAAATGTTGTCCATAGCTACAGTGCGACAGGAATTCCCAGAGATCAACTGTGCAAATTACTGATTGCATATGGAAATAATTAGACTGAGTTCTCAACTGGATTCAAATATTATAGCTCCAGTCTCCCATTGAATTATACTTTTTTTCAAAAACTGAGGTTATAACCACAGACATCTGTTCACTAAAGCTTTATATGGAACTTCTCAATTATGCTGTAACCTGATGTCACTTGACATTTTCTTCCATTTTATTTCTTTCATAAACCTGGAAGACTCATTCCATTGACCAATAGTTCCTTGCTTTAATATTGATTCTGTTGAATAGTCTGGGCACACTCACTGGCATCCTGTTCCAGGGTCTGATGAATTCTGTCTTTAAGCACAATTTACACCTAGCTAAGAAAAGTAAGTGATGATATGCAATTTGGTTGACTTGTTGTTAAGTACTTATATTATGGCAGGAAAAAAAAATCAGTTCATTATTTTGCATGCTTCTGGCTTGTGAAGGGCTTGGGAAGATATATATGTATTCCATACTTATTCTAAATCCAATGACTTGAGTATTTTAATATTGAATTTATCCTCAACTAAAGTGCAGAGGACTAGCTCTGATTCTTTCCTAAATCTGGAGGAAGTTTACTTTGAAAGGTATTCTTTATTTCCTTTCTGGTAATAGTAATAGTGGTAATAATAATAATAACAGCAGCAACAACAACATCATCAACCAAAGAAACAGACAAAATCCTAATTTTCAGTTATCCCTTGAGGCATATAATAGTCTATATAATTCTCTTCTGGAGACACGCAAATGGAGACAACAGACGAGGGAACAGAACGAGAAGGAGAAAGGAAAGGAGGATAAGAAGAAGGAATGTAAAGAGGGAGTGAAGTTGGAAAAGAAGATAATAGGGTTAAAGTCCATGCACAGAGATGAAACCAATAAAGCTATGCCATTTTATATGACAACTGGGATGAGATCTTCTGTATATGAGCTTTGGATTTTCAGTATGAAAAAGAAATGTCAAAAAAACCAGACAAAGAGATCTGTCAGTTGCTACTTAGCACACATTTGAAAGTACTTGCCTGATGTATTCCATGGGTTAAAAGATTAGTCTTCACAATATTTTGGAGAAGAGTCATCCCTATTGAATATAATTTACAATGGTAGCTTCAGCTCAACGAAATTCAGGTATTTATGGTACAGATGTCTTCAAGTAAGCCAGGTAGCTCAACTCATTTGCCCACATAAACATGTCTAACATCATATAAGTGCATTGAGCCTGACCTCTAGCTGCCATTCCAGGGCAGCAGGTTTCCAAGAGGTCTTATGCAATATATGACTGCTAGCTCCATGTGCATGTCTCCATGGTTACTGCATGGCATCTCAGATGACACCAGACATTTAAGTGTGCACAGGTGAGTAGACATTTAGATTCTCCTTGATTAAAACATAGTTTAAGGAATCCGTCCACTGTGTAGGGAGGTATGTTGCTATAGCCCACATCAAGTAAGGTGACGCTGTATCATTCAGAAAGATGGTTCAGTTCCATCATAGTTAAGGTACACCATTAGTCCAGCTTTGCCTTTAAAGCCAATGAGAGGTTTACAGATTAATTTACTCTAAATAAAAGCAATGAGAAAACTGGAAAAAGAGGTAAAAAGGACAAATAGTATTTCAGAAGCACAGACTAGAAAAACACACAATAGAAGAGACTGTGAAATAAAAATAAGAATTTTGTCTTAGATATCTTTTAATTAAAAAGGCCCAACATTCAGTGCTAAAAGTAGGCAAGTTAAGCTCTGATTCAGCAAAGTCTATAAAGATATGCCTCTGTTTCATTAGACTTTTGTTGAATCTTACAAAATAACACCTTTTCCACTTTGACTAAGGAGGTTTATAGACTATCGACTGATAGCCTTAAACTGTAAATTGAGGAACAATAACTGGATCAAAGCTGTAACTTTTATCATAAAACTACGAATAAGGGCTGTGCTTAGCAGTGTATGAAAGGTCTTCCCATTTCTTTAGTGCAGCAATTTTCAAGGAAAAACATTTTAATCCCAAACATTACTTAACATGAATATTATACCTCAGGTATATTAAACCACTCCTACTAGTTTTGTGTCACTGGCAAATTTGCTGAGGATACACTCTACCCTATGGTTCTGATGAACAAGATTATTTTTAGGAAGGGCTTGCACAAACTTTCTGTCTCTTTTATCTCTGAGAAGGCCTTGGACTTGGGAATTATCTCTTGAAAAACAGGATCCTCACAGAAACTGTGTTTGGATAGGCATAGAAAGTAGAAATAGATTAGCAAGTATATCTTAAATATTGCCTCAGTTGCCTCCAGTTATGGTATCCAGATTATTTGATAAGTTCCTGGATTTAGTTTCTGAAAACCTGACTTTCAGTCCTTATGTCTGTCATTTGAAGATGTTCTTTATTCTTTGAGGGGACCCCTGATGGCCTAGTGGTTAGCATGCAGGACTCTCACTGCTGCGACCCAGGTTCGAATCGCAGTCTCCCGGGCAGATGGAGCCCGTTAGCCCTGTGAGGCCATCCATCTATGAGAAGGTCACTCTAAACAAACCTACGTCCTGAGGACCTCACTGCCATTGTCCAAGCTTGCTTGGCCCTGGCAGATGAACCTTAAGATTAAAGGGTGGGCTCAGTTCAGCGCATGCTGTGTCTCACCTAAAAAAAAAAAAAAAAAAAATCCATTGCGCAGGCTGGAAAGGTGAAAGACCTTTCCCAAATCTTCGTTCGCGAAGACTGGCCATTATTATATTATTTATTATTCTTTGAAAATCAGAGATGAGAGTCAAAGTTCAGAAGATTTTTTTTTTTTAAATATACTTCCTTTAGTTTTGGGAACATTTTAAAACATCTATAGTTGTAAATGTCTATACTTGAATTAGTTAAAAACAATATTAGAGCCACTGGAGAACGGTAAGCACTGCAAACTGTTCCATCTGACTTATTTCCTATGACCACCTTAAGGTGAAATGAAATATCTGAGTTTATTCTGAAGAAACCTATTTCTGCACATTAGCTATAAGGATACTCTGGTCAGCTGGATGGGGTATAATGTATATATAATTGATTCAGAAATTGAGACAAACTTATTTCAGGTACACATATTCTTTTTTTTCTCATAAGAGTTCTTTGTGTTTTATAGGGGTGTTGTTTTCCCCTATGCTGTTTTCTTGGGGATGGTCAGTGTATTCTACAGTATGGATGCATAAAACTAACACAGGATTATTATGTTTGAAAGGGAAAATCCCTTGCTGAAGCTCTGAAAATACATTTTAAATATACATTTGTTGCTGGGACATGGTTGATTTTCATTCAGTAAGAAGAGTTGCCTTGGAGATTTTCTGATTTTTCAACTACATCAATTATTTTAACAATAGGTACAACTGACCTTCCTTCACCATGTCTCTAGACCTATGTGGACAGCAGCCCTACTGTCACAAGGTTAAAGGTGTATTTGTTCAGCTGTTACCTGTATGCGAGTATGTGGAAAGAGGAAACAGCTTCTTTAAAGTGTCTGGTCAGGGACCTTTTCAATACAAAAGGGGATAATGAGAAAAGGATGAAGCCATAAAAAAGGACATGCAGAGATACAAAAAGGATTGACAAATTAAAAGGGAGGGAGTCAGACCTGGTCTGTCAAACAAATTGATGAGGAATTGTGGGAGTGTGGGAACACTTCTTCCAGGACAGTTATCTGATCAGAGGCGTTGTGAAATGGGAAACTAAGGAAAAGGGGAAAGCAAAAACAAAATACACAAAGTTGACAAGTGAACATAATGGAGATAAAGACCAAACTTGGTCAGTCATGGTAACTAATGGGCTATTGAGAAGATGCAGGCAAACTGGGATTTCACAGCTGACAGCAGTGCAACCTTGAGGATCCTGGGTGTTGGAGGACATCAGTGGGACTAAAGCAGGTGATGGAGGAATGTATGGGGGAAGCAGATCAGGGAGGAACAAAGAAGAGGTAAACAGAAAGGGGTATAAAATGGACCAGTGTGCTGGTTTAAAAGTTAACCAGCAAGGGAAAATGAACTCAATTCAAAAGAGAGATTTATAAGTCAGAATAACAATTTATTAAAATAATGCAATAAGTACAATTATACAGACAGACAATTGGTTTTAACCCACAAAACCCAAATGTATAAACCAGCACCCTAGGGTATGAACAAGAGTGGTGTACCTTGGCCCACCCCCGAGTCCAAAGCAAAGGGAGAGGGAATAAACCTGCTGGTGGGAGAGCTGCCGCAGTCTGGTCAGAAGTGGTGATTGCAGTCCAGTCCAGGGTGGTGGTCTCAGTCTAGTTGAAGGCAGTGGTCTGGAGTCTTCCTCTGGATCCCACGAGAGAGTCGCAAGGCTCTGAAACTCCCAGTTATATACTCTCCAGTTCAGGCAGGAGTGCTCAGTCCCTCCCTCAGAGTAGGGAATTCCATAAAAGGGCATGCGGATGCTCAGTCCCTCTTCCATATAAGGGTATCAGAGCGGGGAATTCCATATAAGGATATCAGAGCAGGGAATTCCATAAAAGGGTACAGGAACATCTTCCCACCTTGCAGGCCTCTACTGACAGCAGTTTTTGGGAAATGGCATGGAGGCTATAGAATACACAGTTTTGGGTTACACCCATCCAGGGATGAATTGGTCCCAGCCGTTCTAACCAGGACAACCAGCCACATGTAAAAGGGCCACTCTAGTCTGCTCCCAGTCCAGGCAGAGGTATCAGGTGGGAGGGTCTGTGCTGGTATTCAGAGGGACTTGTGAGCATGCTGTGTCCATGGGACAAATGTGTGAGTGCTGTGTCTGTGCAGCAAGCACTGAGCAGTGAGTCAGAGACCCATGGGGCAGGTAAGGGGTGCTGGAATCCATGCAGAAGTGCTGGGCGGGCACAGGGGCCACAGTAATGCTTGGAGTACTCATGAATATGCATATACTTGTGAACCTGGGGAGTGTGGTGTGTGCTGCACTAGCAACCTTCTGCCTCTACCAGTCCAAGAGGAGGTCCTAACCTAAAAAAAAAAAAAAATCCAGAAAAGCCTAACTAAAGATAGAAGGTGGAAGATTTTGAGATTTTGATAGTGACAGATTTTTTCTCTTGTTGACAAAACAGCTTTATAGAATTACATTACAAGTGACAAACCTATAAAAACCCCCAACCTATAGAACCCATTTCCCTATTACATAGTATGGACTAAAAGATGAGTGAATTTATACTTTCGGTCAATTGCTTGAGCAATTCTTGTATAAATATTTTGGTTCCATCTGTTTAATTATTACACACCACTCTTGTTAAGGGAACTTCTCTGAGCTTTCTCACTTCACTGTTACTGTAAAATAGTTGTGGTAAGTCAGGGGTACAAGAGAATTTATTTTCTGGATGAACATATAAATAAAGAAAAACCAAAGCGATTTATTATCAGCACTCAATTGACAAAAATAATCTCTCCCCTGCTGCAAGTTTTCATGAATCAGCAATGAAGAAAGGTCTTACTTTTATTCAAATTTTAAGGGTAATAATAATTTGCAGTAACTCCAATGAAAATGGGTAGGAGATAAATGAAGTTCCTTTGACATATTTCAGAAGTGAAGCTGTAGAGGGAGAGGAGACAGGATAAGTCAGGCAAAGGAGATATTGACAGTAATGGTAGATCTGCACAGTGAATGAGAAAAACATATGCACATATTTAATACTCTAACATAATAGCCTTAAAATATACACATATGTCCACTTTATACTGTAAGGGCAATCAGTGCCTTTTCAGCCATTATACAAACATATACAGATTGTAGGAGATATTTTACCATTAAAAATATTTTATGGGTACATTTGGGCTATTTTCACACTTGGAAAATTGTGTGTAATAATTCATGTGACTCTTTCTTAAGAAGCTAACTAAGCATGGCTCCTTGAAAAAGTCTTGTGGGTCTACTTTTTTCTTCAGCACAATCATAGGAAGATATTTGAAGGTATCTTCTTCTATAGATGGCAAGAAACATCCTCCAAGGTAAAGGCCAAGTAGCACTTCCTGTCAATCCTGATATGGGCCAGCCTTTGCTCACACCAGTAACCAATTTATCATGTTTCAGTCTGTGCTGGGGAGAAACAAAGGCTGTGCTGCAGTCCTTGTGGATTTGGGCATATCCAGCAAATGGGTGGCTTTTAGATATTCTGTCTAGCCACCCTAGTTAGCTGAGCACTTCAGCTAGGTATTAATAAATCCTGCTACACTTGCCCTATGATTAATTAGTGCTTTAGCCTGCCAGCATGTTGCAGATGAGTACATTCATTCTTCTTGTGTCTGATCAAATGCAAAGACTGGTGAAAAGTAATATCTGACATAAATTCAAAGGCTGCTTCCACTTAGTACTGGACTGGAAAAGGAGGAAGAAAAGAATAATGTTACACATTTAGGTCACAATAGTTTGGTATAAACATTGAGAAACACTGTCAGGGCAGAACTCAACACTGCACTGACGACCAGCAACACTTTCTCTGGCAAATCTAACGTAGCAGTCTGAGTACAAAAGGACATATGGATATTTTGTCATCAGTGCAGAGTGAGTTAGTGTGAGCCAGGCAAACTCCTGTTGCGTATTAGCAGGAACAAGTTTCTAGAGTCTGAAGGTACTTTAATATGTTAGCATGAGAAAAAAAGATTTGGCATGTTTTTAAAAAGGTTCTTTCTTTTGAGTTTCCTTTCTCAGCATATGGTATTTGTGCAAAAGCCACTTCTTCTGTTGTGTTCTAATGTGAGATTTTACACTTTTTTAAGAGCAAGACATTAATTGTCTGCTTAAGAGTATTCACACTACATGTCCCTATTGTTGCCTCAAGTGACTTGAGTTGTTTTTACTGGAAATACTGCGTGTTTTGTCTCCTATCCAAACTCTACGCAACTCAATAGATTACTCCGAATGCAGAGTTTTCTGGACCAAAACATTTTTCCTTGGACAGCTAAAGTTTATTTGCCTGACATGTGTGCCTTTAGGTCTCCCCTCTTCCATTTGTTGCATTTACCACCCCTAGGTTTTCTAGTGCTGCTCTTTTCACTGACATTTTCTGACTCTTTTTACATAGTAAATACAACTAGTGCCTGTACCCTACTACTGTACGGAGTACAACTACTACTGTATTCTGGTGAGGAAATGGGAGAGTAAGTGAAGTTGCCATATCCTCATCTGTTGGCTTGTAGGTGTGCCCTTCAGCCACTTCTAGAAAGACTCACATCTTAATGCTAGCTGCCAGTAAAGTAAAATTTGTTTAATTGCTTCAGGTTATTCTTAACAGCAAAAACATTCTTTAGAAAGGTGCATATGTTTGATGGAGGGTGGAAGAGAAAGGTTTTCTTAATACAGTGAGTGTATTCCATGCTTATGTTTCATCTTACCCAACTTTAATGTTAATGTCTACACCATTTAATCCTATTAGCTCTTTCATAATGAATAGACACAAATAAGCAGCTCTGAAATGTATTTTGAAGTAGTATATGAAATAGGAAGAATTGAGATCTATTTTTAAAATCTAGTTTAGGTAAGATGAATTGTTCCCTAGTAGTGCTCTCTTCAATACCTATAAAGGGGGCAGGGGACACCAAGTGATCAGTTCAAATGCAGATAATCTAATCTGTAGACACCTAGCAGTATGTGTCCAACCTAACACAGGTGACTGGTGTCTCATTAGATTTAATAGAAAGTAGTCAATAATATCATAGAATCCTAGAAAGGTGCACTGTTGACTCACATTTAATATGTTGTCTTCTAGAATTTTCCAGCACCTTTCTGAAGACCTGTTTTCTATCAAGTTAATTCCTAACCTTACAGTACTATGGAGTTATTCCAGTTCAGCTGTTGGACTCTGCATTCGTCTTGTTTGACCTTCATGAATGTTGTCAGTCCATTCCTCCAGCTTATTGAAGCTACTGTGAATGGCATCCATCTTTCTATCGTATTGCCTGCTTCCCTGGTTTGATGCCTATCATCAAGAGCATCGCTGAGGCCTTGCATCAAGCCCCAAGGAGAATTATTTTTAGCTGCTTTCCAGATTGATCCATTGACCACTATCCTCTAAGTTCAGCTTTATACACAGTTTTTCACCCACTAACACCCACCTACAAGGGCCAAAACAGGGTCAATGAGATCCAAAGGACCTGAGTACTCTAAAGTACCTTCTCAGTGAGGAATGAATAGGTTTGCTTAAGGGTTCCCCTACACTTAGAAAACAATCTCCAGTGAATTATTTAAAAACCAGTTCTGGCATTGAAGATACTAGGAACAAGGTAGATCTAAATCTGACTCTGATCAGCAGCCAGAAATAAAAACAAAAGACTTCTTGCAATATTAAGCAGTGCCAGAGTCACTTAGCAGTATTTTAAATACAAAATGGCTGAAAACCTAAAAGAAAACATGACTGAAATTATACACACACAATTGAACCTTTATTTTGAAAAGTATTAGTTTGCTGAAACAGAGTGACAAATTCTAATGAATGTCCCTTATGATTTTACAGTGTGACAAATCATCTGTGAAAGTAAGGTGGTTATAAAAGACACTGATTGTGCAATACGAATGCTAAATGAAATCAGACATCCCTGTAATCAACATCAATAAAAGTACCATAACTAATTTTGCTGCCTCAAAGAGCAGCATAATAAAATGTACCAAAAGAAAGAATCCATGGTCTAAAAATATTGCTCACACATACAAAGATGTGCACATAAATATATATATTTTTAATTTTGAGTAAAATGCTTAGAAGGGTAAAATGAAGATGTTTACAAAGATAGTCTTATCCTATTCCTAGTTATTTCTTTTGACCTCATGGGGAAAAAAAAGCACCCTTAAGTAAATATAGAATAATTTTCAGTGGATTTGGGATGATATCCAGAAGTTAGGTAAATCTTACTTTTTATCCAAAAATAATCTCTTCAGATTGCATAATACAAGATCCCACCAAAAGTTTTAGAGATACACAGTATAGAGGAACTGTAGTTAATAATGGAATAAAAAAGAAATGGAAAGAATAGATACACTGGAGCAAGAACTGGTTTTTTTGCTCTGAGTTTAACAAAGGAATTTGAGGAAATGATGCAGTGGGATTTCTAGGATTTACTATGATACAAATCAAGAAAAAAACATATGAAGGAAAAGGATACGTGAGCGTCTAAGGAGTACCTTAGATAAATTTAGTATTGAAATTTCTGATTTTGAATTATATCTCAACATTTAGATATTGTTTTGGGTAAAACCCAATACCTTGGGGGAATAGTGCTTTGATTTTATCCGATAGAGAAGACATTCTAGCTTTTGTTAGGATGAAAAAGTAGCTTCTGATTTTTCAAAACTAATGCTTTTTCTCTTATGCAATCTCAAGTCTGAATGAGAAGGATCCTCTTTGCTTTCTTCTTTCCCCACAAAATGTGAAAAGCATTTTTCACATTTTCTTATGACAGTACTAAATGTATTGTACTTTCAAATTTATTATTGTGACAAATTTAAAATTTTGGATGTTAAAGCACAGCAATTTTCTGTTTTAACAAGGTAGTATTTTATCAAGTCATAAAACAGTTAACTGCACATTTCTCTAGGAAATGCCGGAATTGTTTCACGTCACTGCAGTGACAAGACTTGAGAGTCACAAAGCTGCTGCCAGTTTGTCTTGGTGAGAACATGTACAAAATCCCCACTGGATGCTTCTGCACGAGCACGAGAGCTGATCAAAATCATCACTGTAAACATTTTGCTGTGAAGAAAGTAAAAGAAGAGTGATCTTAGGGAGGAAAAAAAGGAGGTGGATAAAGTTTTTGCTTTATTTCTGATGGACTGAGGATGGTAAAAATTGCCATAATTTGCAACAGAATTATTTTAGTAGAAGTAAAGTTTTTTGCATCAACTAGGAAAAAGATAGAATAAGTAGTTCTATCTTGAGCCATAGTGCCATTAGACACATACCTGCAGAGATATGAAATAGGCACGTCCTTTAATCAAAAGTCTAGGCCACAATATAGCTGTAGCATTACAATGGTATCTTTAACATTAAAATTAAACCCTGCTGAGAAAGAGGTGAATTTTTTCTTGTTGTTTCCTAAGTTACTTTTTTTTCTCTCCATAATCCCTTAATAACATTTGTAGCCAATTAAAAAATATAGAAAAGACAAACACAAACAGTGAATCCTTCATGTTTTCACATTTTTTTCTTTCAGAAACCTGTACCTTCTGAACTATTTGAGCATCCATCTGATTCACAGAATAGTGCAGAACAGGCTTTCTAAGGGAGGCATCCTGCCATTGGCATCTCTCCAGGCCTCTTCAATAAAATACTAATTTCAAACAAATTTAATTACCCCCTTTAGAGTTTTGGCTTTTGCTTAATTTGTATAAATAATTTGGGCATCTAATTAGCTCTCACTTTGTATCACATAAAATAATTGGGACTGCTTTGTCAGGCAAAATCTTCTTTTCAAAATGAATTACTCAAATGCAAGTCTTTGCTCTTAGTTCAGGAATTACTTCTAGCTTCATCATCTCTTTTTTCTAAAGCTGTCTGATGTTGATCAGTATGGATGCCTCCTCTTCTGCTGCTGGATACAGACACCATTGACTTACTAATATCTGAACAGTATCGCAATCCAGTTTCAGCTTTCCTGTGTTTTCGCTTCATCACTGCAGCATCTCGGTACCTTTCAATCTATAACATTCTTTTTCTGGCAGCTGTATGTTCTACAAAGGAGAAAACAGAAAAAAAAAGAAAGGAAGCATGTTTGATATGTTCATTTCAAACTTATTATTTTAATTGAAGAAGAGTAGATGAGGTTAAACCAATGGAGGGTTTTTCGTTCCCATTGCAGAGCTTGGGAAGTATGGGCAAGGAGCACCCAGACTTATTCTAGGAAGACCTAGGAATTCAGAGTTCATGCAGAGCTTGAGAAATCGCTGAGAGGAGTAGATGCCTCAGGCAGCCTTAGCAGAGTCAGGCAGACAGGACTCAAGCTGTTGTAGAGAGCCTTCCTGGAGAATGGTCAGGGCACTGCAGAATTTATTGTGTTTTGAAAAATCACAGGGATGACAGAGTCTTGTACTGGAGAGAATGTGTCTGTGAGGAGAAAATGCTACTTCATTTTTCTTTGTGTCCGGTGTAGTCAGTTCAAGCATAAAGTAGTTGGCATCAGTGTGGTGGGTTGACCTTGGCTGGACACCAGGTGCCCACCCAGCTGCTCTATCACACCCCTTCCCAGAGGGACAGGGTAGAGAGCAAGGTGGAAAAGGGAAAAAAAAAAGACAACCTGTGGGTTGAGATAAGACAGTTTATTTAAAGCAAAAAAGCAAAGTGAAGCTTGTGTGCGCAGAAGCGAAGGATAGCAGGTTTTATTCTCTACTTCCCATGAGCAGTGGTGCTCGGCCACTCCCGAGAAGAGGGCTTCGGTACGCATGACGGTTTCTCAGCAGGCAGCCATTAGACAATGAATGCCCACCCTCCTGCTGTGTGCCTTAGCTTTTATATCTGAGCTGACGTCATATGGTCTGGAATATCCCTTTGGTCAGTTTGGGTCAGCTGGCCTTCTTATGTCCCCTCCCAGGATCTTGCCCTCAACTAAGGAAGGAATGTTACAGTGTTGGTGCTGTGCTCAGCAGTAGCCAAAACACCGGCGTGTTATCAACACCCTTCTAGCTGCTAGTGCAAAGCACTGCACTGTGAGGGCTACTGTGGAGAAATGAACTCCAACTCAGCCAGACCCAATACATTTGAGATTCCATATTTGAGATGTCACAAGACTTGCAGGATACCCAGCCTCCCAGAGCAACAAGTGGGGCTAGGTAGAATACCCAAGAACATCTAGACAAGACATCTCAGGTATGCTCAGATGCTTAGCAGCCTTTGTTGCTTAGGCAACTGAAACAAGACATGGAGATTTATCTGTTTAAAAAAGTTAATGATCTTAGTTTGCGGTTTAGTGAAACCTCACTTTCTGGACCTTGAAAGCCCTTTTTTTAAAATTAATTTTTTATTTTTATTTCCCCTGGGATTCTCATTATAAGGAGAAGCTCTAGGCACATCTGCTTTCAGACTCTGACAAACTCTGACTTTGTGGTGAAAGCCAGAAAGTGTTTTATCTATCATGACTTTTAGCTTCTTTTTCACAAGAGTGCTTTTAGTAGAATAAGTACTGTGTCATATCTACCCAATCTGTTCATCCTAGATGGCAATATATACTTATCAAGTGAAGCCAAAAGAGTGGGGTTCTTGCAAATAAATGGAAGGGATCCAGACACTGTAGCTTGTTGGTGTCTAAACTTTTGAAAGGTCGGCATTTCTGTTCATGTTCTTTAGGACTGTTCAGGTCTTTATATTATACAGTCACTGGACTAAAATACAGAAATAAACAAACTAGCATCCCAAAAGTAGAATTATTGGGAGAAAAGCTTTACTATTAACACCTCCTCATTGGATGACTTTCTTATATCTGTGTAACACCTGATGCCTTACTGGTTACTGTAAAGAAATTGAAAATAATTGTGGCTGATTATGTCAGAACCAACAACTTTTTCACCATCAAGCTGCCTCCATTTTGAAGAAAGAATCCCTTCATGGAATGATTCTGTTTTATAGAAGTAAATTAATGAAGAAGTTTACATGGTAGCAGTGAAAACTATTAATATAATGGTAGCAGGTGTATATATATCCTAACAAACTGTATTTTTCGTATAGCCATGAAAGAGTCATCATTGTTTTAGAAGTATGAAGATGATGGTCACCATTGCCAAAGCTTTGAGTAACAGTTTTTGGCAGAAGACAGGCATAAAGAGCAATAAAAATTTAGTAGGGTTAGTATGCGACTGTGCTGTAACTTATCACTTGATACCGTCCTATGGAAAAGTAAATTTAAATAAGAATGTAGGAACACAAGGAACGCACCAGCATCAAACGTGTTTCTGACAGTGGTTAGAGCCAGATACTGCACTGTAGGTTAGAAAATGCTCACAGTTGAAAATCAAGCAAAAAAATACCCATGGTAAAAATATAGCTAATCCTAGACCATTAGCAGATGTCTTATATCTCAGAGTCAAAATTTATATCCCTGAGACATTTTTATCCTAGCTAGTGGAAGTATAGATATTCTCAGAGTAAGAGAATTTAGATAAATGCCAGAATTCATTCAGTTCCTACAGTCTTTAAAAAAGATGAGCATTTTGCAGTGTGATATACTGAAATGCCAACTGTCACATATTATTTTCGATATATCTTCACCCAGTCTCAGCATAACGAATGCTGTTCTTCTTATTCCAACTCCCACATCTTCTCAATATTGACACACTAATAGTTCATCACAGAGCTTTTCACAGGTCAGCTTCCACTGTATATTTTCCAGACAATGTGCTCTCAAAATGAATAAACTTTCTGATTCCTTTCCTATGTAATGTCCTAAAGGATACTACAGATCTTCTGCTTCTGTGACACATAGGACTCTCAAGTTTGCAGTCATTCCTAGATATCATTACTTAGTATACCGTGTATGTCAAAAAGGAACCTTCTCTTCACGCTCAATGTTATGGATCTTCCTGACTCATGAGGTACCTACTCTTCTTAACTGACTTTGTTCTGTCAGGTTTTCCTTTTCTTTACCATATGTGTTCTTCCTCCACAGCTTTAATGAAGTGGTCTTGGAGAATTCCTGTTACAGTATTTATAAGATGTTTAACTCCACAAGCGATGAATTGCTGAACATTTTTTAAAGTGAACTCTATTTTGTGCATTAAAAAAAAATGCCCTGTAATTTTAACTTCATGTGGAGTCTCAAGTGTTACAGTAAAATGTATAGATTCTCAATGGGAGGATTCAGACAAAAAAAAAAATTGTGCTTAATACAGAATTAGATCTATGGAAGACTTTGTGTGCCATACTGGCTTTGAAAACAGAGAAATTATCTTTTTTTCACACTCAAGATGAGTTGTATAATTTTGTAGGTTTGGTGGAATTTTTCTTAACTAGATAAACCTGGAAAATTTTTCAGCCCTTTGAAAATGGTAAAATTATATTTTAGTTTTTACCTTTCCAGATCTTGATATAAACATTAAAAAAATACATTACAAAATAAAGAGTATGGACTCCTTTAATGTTTAAAATCTAAAGCTCCTGATATTTTTGACAACCTTCAAAAATTTATCAATAGGACAAATTTGGGAAGCATAGATGACATCCAAAATGTTCCAAAGAAAATGCATCTCTGTAGTAAATGAAAGATTTACACTGACTTTAATGTTTGAATATTAAGTGCACAATTCAAAATCCTCAGCATTGGGTCTCCCAAGCTACATAAGTTTCAGAATTCATAGGCCTCTCAGAAAAAAAAGGTCTTCACAATTGTTGCTTTCTTACAAAATAACATTGACACTTCAGGGATGACATTTTGTTTGCATCTGGGGTAAAATGTGTTGATTATGTTAGAAGATATATGCCGCAGAAATAAAATGTATTATTCTCACTAAAAATCTCATACTTTCCTTTTAAGAATGGTATAAAGGCAACATGACCTATAGGGCATTGCTAAGACATTGCAAAGCGTCATGGATATTTTGGGAATCGTCTGCTTTAAAGGTATTATATACTACCCACTTACTTTCAAGATTTCTGCTTTAATTGTATTGTAAACTCCCTAGTATTTCACTGTTAAGAGCTAGCCCAGTATAAGTAAAATATCTTTATAAAACTCAATTCTCTGTTAAGAATACAAAGCTACAGCACTTGTTCTTGTTTGGTCTGATTAGGACTAGATAGTTAAATTGAGGTATTATGGATAGGCAACTATTTATTTCTTATAGAAAAATCTAATTTCATGCATGAGAAGTTGCTTCTTCCCCTTTTTGTCCACTTCTCCATGTCTTATTAAAGCAATAATTTTTTGGGGGAAATTTTTAGATGACAGCTATTACTAAGGTCCCATACAGGTAGTTACTTTATACATAATATATGCCTCACGGATTATATGTTGGAGTTAACCTGCTTGGCTTCCAACAGTTAATCCAAGAACTCTGTTTACGAAGGAAACAAAATATTGAAACGAAATTCTTCAGTGGATGAAAAGGTGTTTATAGGAGATTGTCTCAGATTTGTGTCCATTTAAGCTAGAATGACTTAAATGTTTCATTTCATTCTGGGATTTTATACCAAAGTGATTACACTACAATATACAACAAAAAAATAACATGCAAGAAACTAGAACTACTGCCCAAGTGAGACAGTTAGTAGACCCTGGAAAGGACAGGACGCCCTTTACTTTCTTATTGCAATACCTTAGCTGATTGAGACTAACAGTTGTTTGAAGTCCATAAGGACTGTAGGATTAAGACTACAATGAGAAGTTCATTCAGTTGATTTTGTTGGATTTAAATATGTATAAAGTTCAACTTTGCAGGGAACAGACAGAATCTAAAAACCAGAAGGTATTTTATTTATCTATATATATATATAGATATTTCTGTACGAATGTATAGTTCCTATTTTTTTTTTCTCTCAGTGGGTACTATGAGTTGGAATTTGCTACAGAATAACCTCGACTCACAGTGTATAACACAGGAAACTATGAACAGCAATATTGTGTCTTGAGGTAATGAACGCAAAATTTGTCTCATCTAGCTTTAGCCAGGTAATAATTCAACATCGCAATCCAGAAAGCCCAGGTAGCCAATGAAGAGCAGGGAAACTGCTACAGGGATTGCCGGATTGGTGTCTCATCTAAATTGTCCTCAAGTTGTGCCAATATCTTTTCATCAATTAGAGAGGGGTCGAGGATAGTGTGCTTCAATTCAGTGCACAGCTTTTGTGAACTAAAGCTAAATGAAATGAATACTTTGACGTAACCAATAATGTTTTTGTTCAAGGGAAGAAAGTACAGAAAAACTGTAATTTGTTTTGTCATTTGTGCACGTGGATCTGCTCTTGTGGTGCACAGACTACTAGAAAGGAGCTCAGATCAACAGTTTAATTTAAGTTCCAAGTACTTACTTGAATCAACTGAACTTTATCTTTTACAATGAGGAAAGAAAGGACTGAAGTGGAATAGGCTAGATAGAAGAAAGATGACTGTCAAATAAAAAGCAAAGAGTAAAATCTCTGTAAAGTGAAAAAGTATGCCCAAAGTATATTGGTGCATATCCAAACCAAAACATCCAAAAGCTGTTTTTCCTCTTCCCTCTCCCCTGCAACTTAAAAAGAAACAATCCACCAAACCACAACTGTTTTTCTTGAATAAGTCTTAGGAGAGAAGCAGAACATTTAGAAAGTTTAAGGAGCAGAGACCAGCTATGTTACTTTTACTACCACACTTCTGAAGCATTATGCAGAGTTTTTGCATAGTTTTCCTGGGGCAGCTGCAGAATTCAAACCCTCTGCACCGTATATTAAATGGAAGGGTTAGTTTCAAGCATTTGATGTATCTGTAAAAAATAGATTTCTTTCCTGTGCTTTTGCGTTTGATGTGCAATGAAAATGGAGATGAGAGAATACAATCAATTGAAGAACTCTGATATGAGCAAGGAAATTTTACATTAATTTTTCATTGAAATATTCACAAAGCAGAAAAAAGTTAGGAAGAAATATCAAGAAGATGTGATAATAGACCATGAATGGAATAAATAGGAAAAGCTCAGTTTGAAGGAAATAAATCTTAAGGTACGGGATACAGCAATGACAGAGGAATGACAGAGAGAGATATCATTCCGACATGTACGTATCCACACAACTTAGGAAATATTGTGAAGCAAATCTTTTTTGTAAAATGCTTTCAAAATACCCACCATGACAATGACATTTGAAAGACAGAAAGCTGTTCCACAAAGAGGGAGAGTGATAAAGTACAATGAAGAACGTGGATAGAAGAAGATACAGAGAAACAAGAAAACGTGAAGAGGAGTAGGGAAGTAAATGCATAAAAATACATTACATCTGTAAAAAAAAAGAAGATAAAAATCACCAGAATGATCCTTCCTTCCACTTTGCAGTTATTTTTTATTTCACTAAAAAGTTTTTGTGATTATAAATTAACATTAATTGTGATTCGAAGGGATAAATATCACCTAAGAACTTCAACTAGCATAAACATCCTTCAGTGCTTTTGAGTCAGATTACTCAAATTTACAGGCTGTGGATTAGAACATAGTGAACATTTTTTTGGGGTGCAGGTGGTTAAACTCTGGGACAGGTTCCCCAGACAGCTGGTTGAAGTCATCATCCTTGGAGATGTTGAAAACCTGACTGGGCACAGCCCTGAGCAACCTGCTCAGGCTGACTCTGATTGAACAAAGAAGTTGAATATACAACCTCCAGAAGTCCCAGCCAACTTTAACTGTTCTGTGATTCTCCAAAGATTCTACCACATCAAGGTATGAAAGAAACAGGGACTGCTAAAATCAACCTTAGGATATTCATTCTTGTTCCTAGTGATTTATTATGGAGCTTGGTATTCTAATTAAGAATAGGTAGGCAGCAAATCATAATTGTTTTGTAGATTTTTTTTTTCAAATGAAAAAAACAACATAGTCTGTATTGCAGCTGTCACAAATTATATCACTTTCCTGCAAGATGCCTATTGAAAGCATGGTAAGATTGTTTTGAATCATTTTTCTTAGTAAATAAATATAAGGAAATTGTTCTTATCACATGAATAAATGGTTATTGTTTCCTTCTGAGATGATATGTCAGATCATAGTTTTTATTGTCTTCAAGGTATTCCTTTTTCTTCTCTGTTTTAGTAGTTTTTGATTTGGATTTTAATTTTGAAAGGAAATCCACTGAGATAAACGAATATATAAGGAAATATTTCCAATTTTTCATATTGGGGGTAATATTTAATTTCATATTGCTTTTATTCTGTTCTCCTTTTCTTTCTTGGAAAGAAAAAATTTATATAAGAGTATAGATCATTTATTTTCCTAAGCATATGTCCTGTGTTTCTCAACTCATCATCTTTTTCTTAAGGTGCAGACAAACACCATTCATATGAGGCTGCTCTCATCAACTGAGATTGCTTTGTTTCAGATGAATTTGTGACTACATGTTTGATTAAGCAGCAGGTGGTGGCCCATTTGTTAAAATGGACCATTTGTTGTATTAATAAGGTAAACAGAGGTACCAATTCATTATGTGCAAGGTATTGTCAGTTCACAGACACTGTTCAAATCCTGCCAGCCTTTGGTTTGGAATCAAACCTGCATACATTATAGGGCTTGAAATATATAGAGAGAAAAATGATGGAAGATGGACCGTTTTGCAGCTGTTAAATAAACATAATCCACCGGGAGAATAGTTTTATACTTTGTCTTTGCATTAATTATTTAATTTATCTTTGATGTCTTTTTTGCACAGTCATGAATGAAAAAATCCTCAGCTCCTTGAGAGGTTTGGAAAATGCAATATGAAACATCTGTGAATAAGGTCAGTCCTAAATGAAAGGGCTGGGATGGAACTGTGCTGAATGCAAGGCCCTACTAAGATGCAGTGTTACCTTGAACACATTTCTTACTTAGAAAAAGAGCTTCCTTGACTAGGACTGGCACAGTCCTAGTTAGCTTTGAGAAAAGGGTTTGAATCTCTCTTCACCCATCTGTGGGAATCCAGAGAGGTCCCAGCTGACTGGAAGATGGTGAATGTTGTCCTGATTTTCAAGAAGGGCAAGAAGGAGGACCATGGAAACTACATGTCTGTCAGTCTCACTTCAGTGCCTGGTAAAGTTACGGAGAAGATTATTCTGGGAAGTATTGAAAAACACATGAAAAACAACTTTGTCATTGGTCAGAGCCAGTACAGTTTCATGAGAGGAAAGTCCTGCTTATCCAACCTGATTTCCTTCTATGACCTGGTAACCCACCCAGCTGATCCAGGGAAGCCAGCTGATGTAATCTTTTTGGATTTCAGTAAAGGTTTCAATACTGTCTCTCACAGTATCATTCTGGACAAAATGTCCAACCCACAGCTGGAAAAACACATCATGTGGGTGAGCAATTGGCTCACGGGTAGAGCACAGAGGGTGATAGTGAATGGGGAACATCAGACTTGTGACCTGTCACTTGTGGAGTTCCACAGGGCTCCATCTTGGGCCCTGCGCTCTTCAACATCTTCATAAATGGATGAAGGACTGGAAGGGATACTAAGCAAGTTTGCAGACAACACAAAACTGGGAGGAGCTGTTGACTCCCTTGAAGGCAGGGAGGACCTACAGAATCGACCTCAACAGATTAGAAGACTGGGCAATTACCAACCATATGAAATTCAACAAGGGAAACTGCTGGATTCTGCACATGGGATGGGGCAACCCCAGATGTATGTACAGACTAGGGAATGAGATGCTGGAAAGCAGTGCCATGGAAAGAGACCTGGGGGTCTTGGTCAATGGCAAGTTGAACACGAGTCAGCAGTGCCTTGGCAACGAGGAGGACCAACCATGTCCTGGGGGGCATCAGGCAAAGCATCACCAGAACATCAAGGGAGGTGATTGTCCTGCTCTGCACTGCATTGGTGAGGCCTCACCTTGAATATTGTGGGCGGTTTTGGGCACCACAATATAAGAAAGATATTAAGCTCTTAGAGAGTGTCCAAAGGAGGGCAACGAAGATGGTTGAAAGGCCTTGAGGGGAAGTCATATGAAGAGAGACTGAGGTCATTTGGTCTGTTCAGCCTGGAAAAGAGGAGACTTAGAGGGACACCTCATTGCAGTTATAACTTCCTTGTGAGGAGAAGATAAGAGGCAGGCACAGATCTCTTCTCTCTGGTCACATGTGACAGGACCCAAGGGAATGGCCTGAAGTTGTGTCAGGGGAGGTTTAGGTTGGATATTAAGAAAAGGTTCTTCATCCTGTGGGTGGTTGGGCACTGGAACTGACTCCTCAGGGAAGTGGTCACAGCATCAATCCTGACAGAGTTCAAGAAGCATCTGGAGAATACGCTCAGGCACATGGTGTGACTCTCAGGGATCATCCTGTCCAGGGCCAAGATTTGGACTTGATGATCCTTGTGGATCCCTTCCAACTAGGCGTATTCTGTGATTCTGTGATTCTATTCTGTGATTCTGTGTACATGTTTATAAAAATGCATTATTACGTGGTGTAGCCAGGAAGATATTTAGCATAGTTAGACAGTCATTATTCAAATTCCAGTACCCTGTTATATTGAAAGATGTTAGTAACCAAACATGGCACAGGGTTTGAACAACAGAGTTAGGAAACTGTAGTTCTGTTTTTGTAACTATGATGTCCCCAATCTTTTGTCTTATTATATTTTGTCTTAAATTGTCTTATTTCTGATCACTCAGATTACTTCCACTTGGCAAATAGGAAGGAGAAGGGTGTTGAGTGGGCCGTGCAGGTCCTCTGACTGGTGGGTGGGAGAGCAGGGCAGTCCTGTATGAAATGTCGCAGGTGAGCAGTGCGCCTGTAGTCTGTGGTAACACAGTGGGGGAAGGATAAGGTCAGGGTGGATATTGGGCTCTTTTAGAATGTGGGGAGTCCCGGCCAGCTGGGGCCTTGAAAGGCACCCCAACCTTGGATGGGTACAGGGACCAGAATGGCTTGTCTGTTTGTTTATTTTTGGCTCACCTGCGGCTACTGCCCAGGTTCGGCATGTTCTGGATATATTTGCTTTGCTCTGTTACATCCTAACAGGGTGGTCAGGACATAGGGTTGTTCCTAGGTATTTCCTGGAGATTGTATATAGATAGGCGATAGTAAACTAGGAAATGAAAGATTTGTCCATATCGTTCTAATAGGAATGAAACCTGTGTACCCCTATGTGGTTGTGAGCTATGCTGGCGATGGCACATGCCTTCAGTAGGGTCGCCCATTCCAGTCAAGTCAAAACCGTAGGGCCAGATACAATACATTCCTGGGCAGGATGAGCTTGTTAGCCTTCTGGCAGTCATCCTACGAGAAGGACAACTCTAATCCCAAACCTGGGCAGATGGAGCTCGCTTAGCACTGTAAGGCCATCCATCTCAGAGAAGGTCACTCTAATTAAACCTACATCCTGAGGACCTCGCTGCCACCGTCCCAGCTTGCTCTGCCCTGGCAGATGAACCTTAAGATTAAAGGGTGGGATCAGTTCCGCTCATACTGCATCTCACCTAAAAAATCCATTGTGCAGGCTTGAAGGCTTTACCCACATGCAAAAAGTCCTGCAGCGATGGGGGAGGGTCTAAACAGCAGGTGAAAGGTGCACTGGAAGCCGCAGACCCAACCCTGCATGCAGGCGGTTCAGGATATTGGTCATTTGAGACTGAC
>NW_020897694.1:4900752-4901885 GCF_003984885.1 Neopelma chrysocephalum | reverse complement strand
GTCAGTCTCAAATGACCAATATCCTGAACCGCCTGCATGCAGGGTTGAGTCTGCGGCTCCCAGTGCATCTTTCACCTACCGTTTCGACCCTCGCCCGTCGCTGCAGGACTTTTTGCATGTGGGTAAAGCCTTCAAGCCTGCACAATGGATTTTTTAGGTGAGATGCAGTATGCGCGGAACTGAACCCACCCTTTAATCCTGAGGTTCATCTGCCAGGGCAGAGCAAGCTTGGACGGTGGCAGCGAGGTCCTCAGGACGTAGGTTTGATTAGAGTGACCTTCTCTGAGATGGATGGCCTTACAGTGCTAAGCGAGCTCCATCTGCCCGGGCTTGGGATGAGAGTTGTCCTTCTCCTAGGATGACTGCCAGAAGGCTAATGAGCTCATCCTGCCCAAGGATGTAGTTTATCTGGTCCTATGGTTTTGACCTGTCTGGCATGGGCGACCCTACTGAAGGCATGAACCCTCGCCAGCATAGCTCGCAACCACATAGGGGTACATAGGCTACGTTCCTGTTAGAACGATTTGGGCAAGTCTTTTATTTCCAGTAACAACTCTTTGTCCTGCCCACTCTTTCAGGTTGTAACAGAGCAAAGCAAATATATCCGGAACATGCCGAACCTGGGCAGTAGCCGCAGGAGAGCCAAAACGAAAGAAATAAATAGACAAACAAACAAACAAACCGACCAACTGTTCTGGCCCCCGTACCTGTCCAAGGCTGAGGTACCTTACAAGGCCCCAGCCTGGCCGGGACCCCCATCAATCAAAAGAACCCTCTGTTCACCCAGACCTTATCCTTCCCCCACTGTGTTACCACAAATTCCAGGTGCACTGCTCACATGTGATGTGATGTTTCATACGGGACAGCCCTGCTCTCCCACCCGCCAGTCAAAGGACCCCCATGGCCAGCTCTACACCCTCCCCTCTGCTCCGTCCCCCTCCCCCTCTCCCTCCCTCCCCAAACCTGGAACGGCAAACCTCTGTGTGCTCCGAAGCTGTGCTCTCATCTTCCACGGGGGTGCAGTGCTCGCTGGCAAGGCTCCCCCTCTCTCTCCTTTCTCCTGCCGCGGCCTTGTCTGGGGTCCAAAACCGCGCGCGCGGAGCACGTGCGGCGCGGAAGCTGGGCCGGCGCGG
>NW_020897694.1:4766932-4900742 GCF_003984885.1 Neopelma chrysocephalum | reverse complement strand
GCCGAGCGGGGTCCCGCATGGCGTGTTCAGGGCTACCGGCCAGGCGCAGAGCTCCGTGCGCGCCAGTGTTCATCAATATGTCAGTTACAATTCCATGCTAAGAGTTTATTTGAGCTATGAAGGTCACAACACTTAGTTTAAAAAAATCAATAATCAGTATAAAATAATAAAAAATTATAAAATAAGAATTCTGAAAGGAATCATGATTACGTTGTTAACACTTAGAACATCCTCAGCCTAAATCCTTTGTGAATGGTTGTAGGTCTTCTGTTACCAATTTATGCATTGGCCAGTTCGCAAAACTTTGAATTATCTCTAATGTAAAGAAATACTCAAAAGTCCAAAATTTGCATAGTATCAAGAATGGACAGGAGTGAAAGATGATTGATTTAGCTGTAATTCATGGAGGTTTGACTCCCTCTGGATAGTTGCATGCTACAATAATTTATTAGAATGTGTAGAGCAAGTTCAACCCAGGTAGCCTAGTATTAATTACAGTTTTGTTCTGAGATGAGTCTTTGATTTTGAAATCAATGGGGCAGTAAGTGGAGCTCAAAAAGAATTTCTTTTTATTTTCATTAATTAACCGCATATGTCATGAATAAGACAATTGATAGTGGTTTTAATATCTGATATTTCTGCTGTCAAAAGCAGATTTTCGTCTATGAATAGAAATGGTAGTATCCTACCTTTCATTGAAAGCATTTCTATTGGTCAACTTTAACCTTCACCAGCAAAGTGAATTACACTTGGATATACTTGGTGTAAAATACTCTTCCAGCATTCTTCCTCTTTTTTTTCACCCATTTTAAAACTATGAAGGAGAGGGTCCTGACAGTAGAGAATTATGAATCCTGCTCCTAGAAGAGAAAATCTTTCACTAAAAATGAAAATACACCACTGGAGATAATTTTAAGTGCATTTATTGAATTTATTTTCTGATGGAAAGAAATAAAAGAGGAAAGAGAAAAGCATAGTATACAGAGATATCATAGTAAGATTAGAATTTGGACTTTGCCTCTTATGCTTGTGGGTGCTGTGAGATTTTCAAAGGAGAGTTTTACTGCTTACTAAAGTCAGATAGAACAGATAAGAAAGGAAAGCAGAGGATTTTTTTTATACAGGATTGCTTGTCTAGCTATGGTTATGTTTAACCCAGATAGAAGAATATCTTGGGATGAAAGCAAGAATGTGTTTTTATTCATGTGCCAATAGATATCAATTATTCAGCATTTAGAAATTCTCAAACAATTTTAAGTCTGGAGTCCAAATAAAGAAAGCTTTAAAGCTGTAAGACTGAATTCAAATGAATAGCTTAATATTTAGTTGTAAAACTTCAGAACAGCTGATGCTGTACATTAATATATTACCCTTTAATTCCTTACAGACTCAATTCAGATCATTAATGGATCACAACTGAAAATGAGACTCATAATTTTAAGCTAGTCAAACTTTATATTTTTCCTTTGATTTTTCATATCAGCCATTGTGAAAGGATTAGCAATCTGTCTTCAGAAGAAGTTCAGGACTAGAGTGACACATGCCAAGGCAGGTAAGAAGTGAATTGCCGGCATTCTCTGGAGATACAGGCACACCTGCTTGTTACCTCCGTTCCAAGGCAGGATTATTAGCATCTCAGTTTCCTAAGCACTATATTCACTCATACATTACTGAGAGGAGAAGAAAAGATGCACATATGTAGAGGGGTTTGAATATCTTCCACACAACTTAGCAATACCAAATAGCTGCCTGAAATCATAGAGAAAATTTAGAATAAGAAAATAAGGAAAGACATAAATTTGCAAAAAGCTGTCAAGACGAAGAACAGAAAATACATTTATAAGACCCAGAAGTAGAGAATCAGAGCACATACCAAGCATGCAGCAGCGACAAGTTACATTAGCTGCTAAGTAAGACCATTTGGTCAAGTTTATCGTTTGCTGAGATACTTCTTAAGTAATGTAATGCTGGATAAGAAATTCCTGTTGATTTCTGATGTTCTTTATTTTTCTTCCTTTATTTTGCCCTTTTATTCTTTCCCTCCATGTTGAACATAATTGTATAAATATATGGAATTTGATGAAAGGAAAGTTTAGAAAGGAAATGCAAATTCAATGAGCCTGTTTGAAATGTATGTCTTGAAAAAAAAAGTATTTTATCTTGAAGACTGTAAACTAAAAGTTTAAATATGTTAGGGACAGTATGCCATTCACTTTCTGTAGTAAAACACATAGGAAGTACTAATGATTCTACATAAATTGGATTATGCCACTTTCCACTGAGTGCTCCATATCACTTATAAAAAGAAGAAGAATATATTTCTTTCTTAAAAAAAAAAAAGATGAAAAAAGATTTCACCATGATAATCCTCTATTTTTTTTTCTCTTCAGACTGAACTAATAGTGCTACCTTTAGATGAAGGCCTTTTTCTTTTTATATATTTATGTATATGGCCACGTTTTACAGAACTATTTAATAATCTTGGATCTGATTAAATGTTAAGCAAAATTGAAGCTGAATTATAGCCCAAGCACCACAACGACAATAGACTGATACAAAGGCAGAAAGACAAAGACAGAAAGAGTAATGTACAGGTTATAGTGAAGCAGGAACAAAAATGCTTCAGGTTTTATGAATAAGGTTAATATGTTAAAATCTAAAGTTTATTTTTCATGTAACTCATCAGATATCCGAACAGAACAGGCCAGAGGTGATATAGACCACATACAGTCTTCAAACCACACTTAATTGTTCTTTCTGGTAGGTTTTTTTGTCCATAATTTCTCAGGAACCTTCCCAGCTATGTTCTACTACTGGATTTGTTCATCTTAAAATTGTGAGATGATTCTATAGTGAAATTTTAAGATATTTTTCTCTTAATCCTAAAATCTAGGAGGTATTAGGTTTGACTTGTCATATTTGAGATCATAATCCAAACAGAACAATAGAATGAAAGAAACAATAGCTGCCTGGAAGATACAGTTATACCTACCTAGTTAGAGAAAAAATAGAGATTTTGGAAATATAGCCTAGCTGGAATCTAACAGAATTCGGCTGTTCACGTTGATAGCACTCAGTCATTAGCAGATAGAGAGGAAACATTTCTTTTAAACTAGAAGTCAGATTGTCCTGGAATTCCTATATTGAATTTCTTGTTTATTACTAATGAAAGGAAAGTTTTATTTTTATAATATCTATTGGTAGATCTTGTGGCTGAGAACTGTAAAGAACTTGGCAAACAGAAGCAAACAAGTAAGTAACAGGAAAAAAACCAACCCCAAAACAACCACCCACCCAAAAATATAGAGTAATATTTGTATGTGTTAATCTTAGAGTTTATCTGATTTTCACTTCTCTTTACTTTACTTTTAAGTACATTTTTCAACCTTGATAAATGACCAGGGGAAAAAAAAGCCTATATGGCTTGGGATAAAGATCTTTTCCGAGAAACATAGGAATTTGAACACCTCATTTATTCTTCTCTTTAGTGCTATCAAAAGCAGATTATAAAACAGGAAAATACTTATGAATAAAATAAAAATATTTGTATTGAAAAGAGTGCCTTAAAATATTAAATACTTTTAGTAGCATAAAATCTTTCTTAATCTCAAAAGGCCTGTGAAATATTTCAAATTTAACTTTTCATTGTGCCAGAATGTTAAACATTGTTTTCTCAGATAAATCAGTTGTACTCATTGAGAACAGACTTTTTTATTTATTTTATTTCTACAACTTTCCTTTGTATTTTTTTTCCCAGGTAGAGTTTAAATCTGTGCCATTTCTGGAAAGGTATATTTGCATTTAAGAGTTTAGGACACTCAAGGTAGTGTCTGCACCCTCTGGTTTCAAGAAAAGTTCATGGGTGGAGCTTTCACTATTTATTGAAACTCTTGAGGTCATGTTCAGCTCTTTGAAAGAAATATAATTTTGTTCAGGGAACTCACAGTAAAATGTAAAATGAAGCAATTTTGCTGGAGTATTTGCATAACAAATTTTCTACTACAAATTTTCATTTTTTGAAGTCCTAAAGAGGTGACTTCTGTCTGGAAAAGGCTGCCCTATGCACAACTACATGGGAAATGAGGACTGATAAAAGAGGAACTTTTTAACAGAGGCTGGCGGAGTTACCAGAGGAAAGTGAGTACTGAGACTGTAGACTCACTAACCCCAAAGATTACATTTCAAGAAATATGTGGATCAAGGAAACAAAAAAAAACCAAACCAAAACAACTTGTAGAATGACAATTTGTATAACTGCACTAAAGTTTTCTTATAAGAGGGGTTCATAAGAGACTAATGAGCAAGAAATGTAGGATGGAGTCACAGAATGTGACTCTGGGCACATTACTGTGATTCTGTCAAGATCCTGGAGGAGCTGCTGCTGCTTAATGCTAATCCTTGTGGAGAAGCAGACTTCCTACCAGATCCTTCTGCTGCTATTGTAGTGGTGTCTCTTTAGTCTCAATGCTAGTGATTCCAAATGTATAGGAGGAGAAGACACTAATGAGAAACTGTAAAAATTAATTAAAAGGTCAATAAACTTCTATTTGTGCACATAAGAATATGATTTTTTTAAATTAAGCAACAGAACTAGTGATGAGTTTTATATTCTACCATAAAAATAGAAATTATTTAGTTAAATTCTTTCACTAAAAGAAAATTACTTTTTTTTCTGATGGATCATGTGATTTTACAGCACTGAATTTGCTAATAGTAAGGGAGTTCCTGCTAGACTGTGTGATAGAGTAATATCCAGTTGGCACATTTGAATAAAGAGAATAAAATAAATGTAGTATATTTAATGAGGTATAGATTTAATACTACCCTGAGATTTTAATCTCAATAATACTTTCATGGTGTATCAGTAGAATATGGGTGTGCTGGTTTAAAAGTTAACCAGCAAGGCAAAATGAACTCAATTCAAAAGAGAGATTTATAAGTCAGAATAACAATTTATTAAAATAATGCAATAAGTACAAGTATACAGACAGACAATTGGTTTTAACCCACAAAACCCAAATGTACAAACCCAGCACCCTGGGGTATGAACAAAAGTGGTGTACCTTGGCCCACCCCCGAGTCCAAAGCAAAGGGAGAGGGGATAAAACCTGCTGGTGGGAGAGCTGCTGCAGTCTGGTCAGAAGTGGTGGTTGCAGTCCAGTTGAGGGTGGTGGTCTCAGCCTGGTTGGGAGCAGCGGTGGTCTGCTGTCTTCCTCTGGGTCCCACGAGAGAGAGCCCCAAGGCTCTGAAACTCCCAGTTATATACTCTCCAGTTCAGGCAGGAGTGCTCAGTCCCTCCCTCAGAGTAGGGAATTCCATAAAAGGGCATGTGGATGCTCAGTCCCTCTTATCAGAGCGGGAAATTCCATATAAGGATATCAGAGCGGGGAATTCCATAAAAGGGTACAGGAACATCTTCCCACCTTGCAGGCCTCTACTGACAGCAGTTTTTGGGAAATGGCATGGAGGCTATAGAATACACAGCCTTGGGCTACACCCATCCAGGGATGAATTGGTCCCAGCCGTTCTAACCAGGACAATGGGTCAGAAGAACAAAAGGAAATTAAATGTATCATACTAATATCTCCTGTACCTCTGCAATACAGGTGTGCCTATGTAAATATGTAAAAGGTCTTTGAATCTATCAGAAGGAGTTGAATCAATAGCTCATACTCACTTCTTTGAAATAGTTGCCTCATCACTCAAAACTTTAGATTGTCTAAACCCCAAATATACAAACCGTGATAATAAAATATTAACAAATGTGTTCCAAAGAGAACACGTGTGTTGTCCCTGTCATGGCTCTCAGAAACTCTTGATGAGCTTATCTTTCCAAGACATGTAAAATTTGAAGGAACAGAAAAACCAGGCAGACACAGAAACCATCTGAACCTAAGGCGGTAGAAAACAGAAGGACAAAACTTCAAGCTAAATCCGTGTTGGGAACAAATATTCTGAGTCTAACATTGTTACATTAATTAGCAAGAGTGTAGAGAGAAAAGAGTGGTTATCACCGTGATGAAGTGAGGGGAAGTTAACAAGGGGGGGCAGTGATAAGGTCATTAGCTCTTGTGCAACAGGGAGAAGAGGCAACCACTTATGGCCTATGAAACAGCAATGCATTAGCAGGAGCTGAGATGTGGGGTCAATTTCAGGGGACCATAAAACTAATGTTCTGAGGGTCCAATTTTCGTGTAGAAAAGTGTATAACACAAATCTGTAAGCATTTCCTTCATTGTCTGGTTACATGTGCTCATGAGCGAATACCTTTATATTGCCTGTGGAATAGAAACAAGATTTTTAAACACAGATTTTATATAGTGTGTATCACTGCATTATCACATAATGAGATTCCATACAGCAGATGGTTCTGTATTTCACAAGAAATATATTGTCTCCACCAAATTACTGCAAGTTACTTCCAAAACAATTTTAATTCCCATTAATAAAACTGATTTAATGTATTCTGTATTTACGCTCTTCTTGGGAGGTTCATCAGATTTAAACGTTTGACTCATATATATGTCTAAGTGTTAAAACATTATGATCTGTCCTGGGTGATAAAGTGAAGCAGTTTACAAAGTAAATGGCAGTTACAGCCACTCTAGCAGTCAGCTAATAGTATGAACATATTTGGGGGCATGGCATCATTTCCCAGAATGTGACACAGAAGCACAAAGTTCTCTTGGAGACCACAATCAGCTGTTTATTAGTGTCAGAACAGTGCATAACAATGTGACTTTGTTTATTCCAGAAGTGCCTTTGTACTGTACAAGCATTGCATAGTGTTGACAATGAAGAACTTAATATTTTGCCTGACTACAGCTACAGAACTTTTAAATCAAAGTACTTCACTCTTGAAAATGAAACAAAAGCAATATGAATGATTCTGTTCTAATGAAGTGCAGGGCTTCTCTTGGGAATAAAAATATGATAATTCACATAACCGAAGCATTCCATGTAAATTGTCAGCCATTCAAATTAAAGAAGTAACTAATGAATAACTGCATGAAAGATTGCATGGTGATTAGCCGTACAATATTTAATATCAACTGATGTTATCAATCATTTCCCACTGTAATTACCCAAGATGTTGAATAGAAAATTGCTTTGAAAGAACATTTCAATAAATAAAGTAGCAATTATTATGGGTAACTTGTAAAAGGGAGTGTTGCCACATAGTCAGAAGTGGCCAAAAAAGTTTTCCAACCTGGTGAATATTTTTAAGATTTTCTTTTTCTGTACCAAAACGAAACAAGTGTTTTCTGAAAAATTCATATGCAACATAAGTAAGAAACACATAGAAAACCAGCCCTTAACAAACACCTGATAGTTTGTCAACAATGAACTTGTCAATAATGAAAAAAAAAATTATGTACATGGTCAACCCTGATTGCATGGCCTAACAGCACAATATTCACTGCCAGACATAGAAATGCAAACATGAGTTGAAAGATTACAGGCACATCAGCCTTTATTTTTGGTAATGCAGAGTTTAGACACATTTTTTAAAAAGTGTTATGTTCTTACCTAAAACTATGCATGTATTTATATATTTATTTATTTAAACAATCTGTGGTAACACTATTATCTGATTATGTTATTCAATTAATTAGTGCATGCTAACACACTTTTTAAGAGCAACCAGAGCAAGGCTACTTTTCTTCATCCATCAGTAAAATGAAGAATTACTTTTCTTGGAGTCCGTGAAATTATACTGATGTAAGACTCTTTGCATAATCTCTCTAAATTTTGCCTTTTGCAAGTGTTCTATTTGATTGATTTAATCATTAATTAGAGCTGGGACTTGCATCTGATTTCTTTTATCTCAGGTGTATGTAGGTGACCATCAGATTAATGGATACTCTGAACTGACAAAGTGGTGAGGGATATGTTTCTCTTTGGTTTTGAATTGAAATTTCATCCTTGAGCTAAGAGATTTTTCACAATATGATTTTAAACCAAACAGATATTTTTGCATTAAGTTCCAGATTTGACAACCATCTCTACATGAGCTATTTTCTATAGATTTTACCTTAACAGTATGTAGGGATGAGGTGGGCAGGACGCCTCTAAATTAGTAGAAACCCACTCTGTTGATTCATTTGCATTTCATGATATTTTTACAGAGTATGAAAGTTAATTTGACTCCATGTCCTTGGAATGTGCTATTCGCCTCTCAACTAATTTACTTTTTAATTGCTGTCACAGAATCATAGAACAGTGGAGACTGTAAGGGACCTCTGGAGATCATCTTGTCCAAGACCTTTGCTCAAGCAGGGCCACCTAGAACCAGAACAATGTCCAGATGGTTGTACATTTTTCACATATTTCATCGTATATTTTTAATTCTCTACTTCATTGAGATAAATCCAGGTGCCGTTAAGCGTTTGGCTTTATTTTTTTTTCCTTATTCATTAGTTCCAAGGCCAGACAAACTATTATGAATTAAAAGCATTAAAGTGGAAGAAAATTCTTGCATCACTACATCTTGTTTCTGGAACTGTAGTTGTGGAATAGGAGGAACACTAATACTGACAGCCTTCAAATATTTAACTCAAATAATGCCTAGGTGAAGAGGTAAGTGTTCTTATATTTCCTACATGATCCCTGAAGAGAACAGCTAGAAGGAATTTCAGAACAGAAGCCTAACTCACAAATTCTTATTTTTCTGTGGACAGAGAGACCTTAAGAGGGCTGTCCTTCTAATATTCAGATTTTAATTTGGTCCTCAAATTAGGTGAAATTAATAACTTTTTTGTGCTTCAGAAATAAATTCTTGGTTAGGACAGTGTGAAAGGATCAGTTTATGCCAGGCTCATTCATTACAATGACTAAGTTTTATTAAAAAAATGAAAAACAACAGACAAAAGAGAGTATGTTAAGGATGCCTGGAAGCCTGCTGTCCCGCAAAAGAGATATCTAGTTGTGTAGTCTGCAGGAGAGACTTTTTTTCTGAACCTTTTGCTGCACTTTTTACTAGTAGACTGTTACCAGAGAATCTTCTTTTTCAATTTAAACACAAAGGCTCTTCACGAAGTGCTCAGAAATATATTTTCAGAAGACGGTTAGCTGAGTCAGGAAGACAGCTAAGATGTCTTAGCAGGACAAGAGCAATACAAAAAAACTCCAGAAAGACTGAAGAGATTTAAGCTAGTGTTCCCTGTTCAGACCCAAGACTATACAACTTTCTCACAAGTCTCAGCTGGGAATCCTTTTCTACAGTTAGGCATATAAAGTAGATCATTCACTACAGCAAGTCATGCCCTAGTAGCTGAACAGAAGTCTTTATCCTAAAGCAAGGATTGGTAGAAAACAGAAGCCTAAAAGACCCTGCCTATGCTGATTCATTTAAACCAAACCAAAACAAAAAACCCCCAACTAAACCAAAGGGAAAAAAAATCAAAACAACAACAAATGAGCAGTCTAGATTAGCTCACGTTTATACTACTTCGTGCTACCCTACTCTGCAGTACATATGTCTTGAAGATGGCTAAATGGAGTAATCCTAAAGAGCTCAGTGAGCAAACATTTGAACAGGGTTCATGATCAGGGATTTAGTGCTCCAGCTCCAGTGCTTCAGCTCCAGCTTTACTCAAGGTCTTTTTTCAGCAGAGAAACAGTCAGAAACAAAATGGACATGACTGAAAGAACTTTCATGTCTGAAAATGTAGCTGTCGTACACCATGATTCAGAGTAGGAATCTTGAAATGCTTGCTATCTGTGTAATAGCTGTAGTTATTCAATTGGTTCATTGCAAAGAAAGATGAGTAACTCCAGTGCTGGGATGCAGTCATCAGTTTTGAAAAATGTCAGCTATGAATTAGGATACCTACAAGCAGTAGGGAGATGCTGGAGTACTTTTAAGGCTCCAGACTTCCTGTTTCCTGTGAGTTGACCACAGAGAGACAAAAAGTACCCTACTGATGAGTGATTCCTGTTCTTGATACTCCTGATGACTTCCTTGAAAGCTAATGATCAAAATTTACTCTTCATCAAATAAGATTGAAAGCCCAGACTAACTCTGAAACAGATAAATGACTTGTCCGTGAATCTGACGTGACTCTCTTGACAAGTCTTATGCTACTGTTGTCTTGAGTTGTGTTTCTAAGAATAACAAATGAAAATTGCTTTATTAATTTTACTAAAAATATGAGTGAAGAAGACATGTTTAATACCTGCTAAAATGTTCTACAGCCTTCCTCCTCCCTTGCCACAAGTAGATATTTGGTTGTTTCTTAGCTGAAAAATGTTTAATAAATTTCTGCCTACCCCTTCACTTCAGGCCTTCTTCCCTCCTCCCCAAAGAAGCTCAGTGCCCCTTGTTATTCTGAAATTCTTGGTAGACCATTGCTACAGAATCCCTAAATGGTCAGAGTTTTAAAATAAAATCTGATTTTTTTTGGTCTTTCTTTTTTTTGTGTTTTTTTTTTTTTCTTTTTGAACACAAATAATTTCAGAGAGCTCATTTACAGTATGGTTTTACTAACAGTTGTGTCAACACAAATAAGGAAGCAACAAACTGTAATATTTAACTGCAAGTGACCAGACAGAAAGAGACAAAACTGGAACTCTGAAATAGTCCTTTTGCTAGAGGAAATATATCACCCTTACTGCATTAAAGCCCTAGGATGAGATGACACAGTGGTGCTGAATGAATGGCTACAAGAGAGCATATGTGAACACTCTGCTCTGGTACATGAGGCATTGCTTCATGTTTTGCAATATAATGCATACAAATTCAGATCTAGTCTGTTTACTGATAGTAAACTGGAAAACAAAACAAAGCAAAACCCACAGCCTCTAGCAGCAATTCCTGAAAAGAAAGGAAAAAAGTCCTCAGGGTTGACTGTCAGTTTACATTGCAATCTTAATAAAAAAGAACAGTTGAAAGGAATCAGACCTCAAAGTAATAACCATGTCAGAAACTGCATCGTAAACCCATATCACAGATTTATTTTGATTTATGTTTGCAGTATAGATAGAAGTACCAGAGAGAGTGTACAATGAAATTTTAGCAGAACGAAATCTCAGAATTTGGTCTCTGTACAATTTGCTACTCAAAACTCTTGCTCAAGAGGGCCATAAACCTACTTTAAGGGCAGTTACTAATTTGTCTACTGTATGTTGAGTCACCTAATTGTTGTTTATGTTGATGTAATTGCTATGATAAAAGCAGTAAAATGAACTAAACTAGATTTTCAGAGTTATAGAATGACACCCTCGTTAAATGAAGAGATAATCGCTGAATATGATCTGATTGGCTATTAAGACATTTTCCAATGTTAATTCTGCATAATAAAGCATGTTTTACATCATGTAAGAGGGAGCACAGATGGAATGATGCCAAAAATTAACAGAGCTGTTGAAAGTTTGATTACCCAATGTATCCCTTCTTTACCATTTTCTGATTTCTCTCTTTATAATTTTGCCTCTTTATAAAATTTCAGAATCAAGAAGCTTTGAGGAAAAAGTTTAATGCTTACAGCAAAGTGGTGGGGAGAAGAAATACCCAAATTCTATTAAGTATTTGAATAACTCTTGGTGTGACTTTTTGTTACTATATCAACCTCTCTGTGCTTGTTTCCATATTTGCAAAATTATAATTCCTCTTCTTGCACAGCATGTTCTGAATTTAAAACTTAAAATTTTTTAGTGACTATCATTTGAGGATCCTGAAATGCCATTTGAATATTAAAGAAAAAGTTTCAATGCTGAATAAAACAGCTATGTTCCCCTAATGAGAGAGGACTGATGTAGTACTTGCAGACATGCATGGTACATAACAAAAACTGAATCACACACTGCAATAAGGAAGTGATGAGAGGTAAAAAAAACTCTTAGGAAAAAGTCTAGAAAAGGCCAGAATGTTACCCAAAAAATACTACATCTTATAAGGAGAAGAAGACCTGGTTCAAAACAAACAAACAAAAAGTCTGGAAGATTGGCCAAAGAATACAAAATGGAACAGTATATCAAGAAAATCCTTAGTACGTATGGGTAGCAAATGGCTAGAAAACAGATATTCAGGTTCTGCTAAATTAATGTTGAGGGAGAATCTTTCAGTTTTGTGTGGAAAAATAAAGAACTAGAATAAAAATACCAGCAAACAAAATTGTCTTAAAAAATAAATTACAGCAAAAAGTCCTTTCAGGACCAACACAAGGAACATCTTGAGCTCTAAATTCTAAAGATCTCTGCCTCCTGAGTTCTGTAAAGAAAACAGAAAACAATTAAAACCAACTAAATTGAATAAAAAACCAAAAGCATTAAAAAGAGAACTGAATTTATGACGTCTGTAGGTGTAAAACCTCCCCTTTACAATTGCTGCACATCCATCTAAGCACAGTAGTAAATAACAGCCATTAGCAACAAAAACCCCAAAAGTCAGACCATATCAATTAATTTCTTACTGTGCACTTCTGTAGTGAGGAATGCTTAATATAGATAAATTATAAAGTGAATGCATGTTTGACATCTTTTGGTCCTTTTCCTTTGAAATATGCACTTAAATGTTAATATTAGATTCCATAAACAAAGGACACCCAAAACAAAGATGAAAGAACATAAAAGGCCCGAAGTTGACAGTATAAGTACCAAATCTGATGGAGCACAGCAGTTATAGAAACATAAAACACGTTGAAAACATAATAATTATAGCTAGTTGGAGATCAAAGAGATATGTGCAATAAAAACAAACATAAACAATCAGATAAGACACATTAAAAAAAGAATTCTGCTGTAAATTTGAATGAAAGCTATGGGATAATATTTAGCTGATATAATTCAATTAAAAATAAAGTGGGTTTATGACATTGATTTTTTTGTTTATTTTCTCACTTCAGTTTTAAAATTAAGCTATTATATGTTGAGTATGAATGAGCGTATTTTAGATTTATATAGGTTTTATGATTTGAGTATATATGTACATACACATACATGCACACACATATGCATGTATATGCACATACATGAACACACACATATATACACATATTTGTAGGTGTGCACGTGAATATTCTTACAATTGTTTAAGTGGAGATTTTATATGACATATTATGAGTAACTGCTAACACGAGAAGATCAGTCTTTACTATTCTTAGATTGTCCATAAGGTGATGTTATGGAAGTACGATACTTGAAATCTCAACTAAACAGGGCCCCTGCAAGGTGAGATATACCTATTACACAGCAAGTTTCATGTACTTCATGTATTGCTTTTTTTTTCTTGAGGAGATATCCTGCATGATAGAATTTGCCAGAATGTCCATGATAATAGATATCTTCACCAACACAGAGTCTACCTCAGAAAGCATTGAACATCAAGTGAATGTCTTCTAACTTTACAAATCACTCCAAATACAAAATGAACTACACTGAAGAAATGTCTGTTTGCATCCACTAGACATATAAAAGGTCTTACAGGGGTCATCTTATTACAAAAGTCTAGATTCATCCTTTTGCACCCCAGCTGACTCATCGAGAATAATGGCACCCGATTTCTTTTCTCACAGAAACCACTAGCATAAATGTGACAGGGATGAGATACACCACCGTGTGATTGAATTTGGAGTATGGATGATTCTTGCCTTTTTTGGCAGCAGGAAGAGAATGTAGGATCATAAAGTCTTATCAGAAAGGCTTTCTGTCATTAGAAAATCCAGATGTTGCTGAGAGAAAAGGATGTTTCCTGGAAGCTTTGTCTAGTAAATCAGTTAAAAAATTAGGGTATTAAGTCACCAAAAATGTAAATAACATTTGAAATTGTTCTAATGCAGACCTGAGGAAAGTGAGAAAGATAATATGGACATAACTTGTGATAATTTTGAGTTTCTGACTGCACAAAAATATTTTTGTTCAGTTTTCTAAACTCAGAGATACGGAGAAGGTTAAAAATCAGAATCACTTGTAACTTAACTTACATCCTTGAAACTAAAGTTTCCTATTTTTTTGTTTGTTCAATTATTTGTATGGTTGTTTTCAATTTCAGTTATTCAGATTGTTTTAATGTGATAAAATAAAATAATTTTAAAAACATATTACCAGCAAATTCCAGTAATCATTGACAACAAACTAATTTTTGTTCCATTTCTTTGGAAAGCCTGTGTAGAAAGTACTTCTTTTCCTATTAACTCCATCTCACAAATTGTATTCTCCTATCCTGTCATTGAGACACCCATGTTTTTCTTTGATCCCAAGCCTGAAGTTGTGTTTATAGCCAGCTGACACAGCAGATGTTAGAGTTCCTAATGAATGACAGGTCAATTGGACATTTTGTCCATGCTAGCTCAAGTCAGTGGTAGGAGGTAGAAACCAAGTTTAAAGATTGTCCTTTGGCAAAAAATCTGCACAACATAACAATGTCAAGAACTGCAGAGGATTGAATAGCTATGAAGTTTCCTAATATTTCCCAATATTTTAGGATTTCCCGATGCCAAATTATTTACTCCTTCTTTTTGTGTTGAATATTCAGAGTTCTATGCTATGACATGTAAACAAGTTATCGTCAGTAGCAAAACCTCACAAATTAGGGAGCTCTTTCTCTCACTTCTTCTTCCTTGGGAGCTATTTCTTATATTTACAATGGATAATTTTGCTTGATCTGAAAATATGATTCCAAACACATGAATACTTTGAAGTACTAGTACTATAATTATAAAAGATTATTTTTTTGCCTTATCACACCCACTAATTTTAATATCTTTTTTTCCCCTGCAAAGCCTAAGGTTAGTAAAAAATAAGGAATTGCTCCTTTTCTTTTCCTTTTCCTCCTCTCCCTTTGCAATATTCTTTAAGTAGGTTGTGGGGATGTTTATTGTTTATGATTTAAAATGCAGAAGTTGAGTCACAGTGCTCAAAATACATAGTTATGCCAAATTTAAAGAAGTCATTATGAGAGTCACAAGCTGCAATGTAAATCCTGCAGGAAAGGGGAGCTGTTACAAAACCAAACCTAACTGACAGCATCTGAGCAGTATTCAGAGTATGCAGTCACCTCCTATCATCCACACAAATACACACATTTGTGTCATCTGATAAGTGTATGCCCCCTCATCAATTTCAGACAGATGAACAGAGATTACAGTAACCTTGGGTATTTAATAGTGAGCCCGGAAAATGACTAGTAATAGGAAGTAGAGAGGGGGATGAGTATGATATAAAACTGGGAAGAGTGGTTGATATGACAGGGGCTTGTGCTGCTGTTCAGAGGGTCCTCAACAGGTCTTCAGTCTTCATGGAGTTCAACAAAAAAGTCCAAAGTCCTGTATCTGTGGAGAAATAATTCCAGGTATAAGTCCATGCTGGGGGACACCAAGCTGCAAAGTTGCATTGCAGAAAAATTTTGTCCTGATGGACACCAAGACGAACATACGCCAGCAATGTGTCACTGATGCAAAGAAAGCCAATGGTATCCTGGGCTTCATTAGAAGGAGGGATGCCATTAGGTGGATCACCTCCTGGTGATCCTTCCCCTCTCCTCAGCACTGTTGAGGCCACACTTGGAGTACTCTGTTCAGCCCTAGGCTCACCACTACAGGAGAAACATGGAAAGGTTGAGGTAGGTGGAACTGTTCAGGCTACAGCAGAGAAGGCTCAGGGAGAGTTTGAAGGGAGAGTCTAAAGAAGACGGATCTAGGCTCTTCTCAGTGGTGCCCATTACCAAGACAAGAAGCTTTGGACACAAACTGAAACATAGGAGGTTCCATCTGAACATGAGGAAAAATTTTTTTCTACTGTGAGTGTGACCAAGCACTGGTACAAGTTTCCCAGGGAATCTATGGATTTTCCACCCTTGGAAATATTAAAAATGCTGTCTGGACAAGATTCTAGGCAACTGTCTCAAAGTGACCCTGCTTGAGCAGAGAGGTTGGATCAGATAACCTCCAGAGATGCCGTCCTACCTCAACTATTTTGTAGTTTGTGATCTATTTATTAGATTTCCAATGATGTTCTTATTTAGGGTTCAACTACTTTTTTAATGAGATAGCATTTAGTAAGAACATTGATGAGTGATAGGAGGAAGTTTTTAAATTTTGGAGAATATCATATGTGCTCTAAGAAGGATGTGAAATACAGCATTACTGATTTGGGATTCCATGTCCAATCACTGATTTCCCTCAGCGTATGGTGTGTCAGTGTTGGGTATAACACCAGTTATCTTTCTGCAAAATGCCTTCAGTGGTGGGCATAAGGTGGTCAGTGACAGATTATTAAATAATACTAAAGCGATAAGATAGCAATTCTTTTGACTAACAGGGCTTATCACCACTTAAGGAGACTCAAATGAGCAAGTGAAAATTATTCCTGCATTTGTTCACGTATTGTTGAAAACTGTGCTAATGAGATCTGATGGTATCAAGAAGATAAAAAGAACTGAAAGAATACATAGTGTTATTGGGAATTATATATTTCTGTGAACTATATTGCTGCCTAATTTGAAAGTACTAGGAAAATAAATTGTTAGCAAAAAAAAAAAAGACCACAAAAAAACCCCAAACAAACAAAACAAAACAAAACAAAACAAAAAAACCCAAACAAAAAAAAACCACACAAAAAACCCAAAACCAAAATGAAAACCAAAACCAAACAAACAAATAAACAAAAAACCAGAAAGTCCCTGAATTATTATCTGGTCTTTGATGTATATGTGCTAGAAAGTAAAGAATAAGTGAAATATATTTACAGGTTTTAAATCAAGGACCACTACCATCACTCTGTTTCACCTGGGTTTAGTGCAATAATTGGAGAAACATTTTACTGTTGTTAAGCACATCTTCCTCTATCAGATGTATAACAAAAGTATCAGAGTGAAAACTTGGTATTTTAGTAATATGAAGTTTTTATAGAAAATCTCATTCTCAAGTATGATTATTGTTACATCTATTTTTCACTAGCAAATTATGCCCAAAACCTTGAGGAATATTTTTTAATGGGAAACAAAAGAAATTGATTTGATAGTGAACACAGTAAGTGACAGATCTAATCTTGCCTTTTGGCTGTTAAGTGCTCATGACAGTTTTGAAATTCTGATGAACTTTTTCCATTGGAAAGACATGAAAGAAAGTAAAAATTAAAATTAAAGACAGGTAAGAACTAGAATCTACTGAACCTAATTGAGAAGAAAGGCTTTTATTGTAATGTATAGCATATTCTAAACAAAAATACTTGGTAAACTGTATTCAGAAAGAGTATCCAAATAACTATATTAATTATTTAATATTAAAACAATAATAAAATAATAATTAAACAATAATAAAAGAATAATTTTTTTCATCATGTCTTGGCTTAACCCCAGCCAGCAGCCAAGTACCACAGAGCTGTTCACTCACTCCCTTACCAACAGGATCTGAGAGCTGGAAGAATAGAAGCCAGAAATCTCATGAGTTGAGATAAAGACAGTTTAATAGGGAAATCAAAAGCTGCACACACAAGTAAAGAAAAGCAAAGAATTAATTCACTCCCTCCCATGTGCACACAGGTGTTCAGCCATTCTCAGGAGAGCAGGGCTCCATTACGCACAGTGGTTACTTGGGAAGATAAAAGCCAAATCTCCCCTTCCTTCCTCTTCCCCCAGCTTTATATCCTGAGTATGATATCATCTGATATGGAATATCTCTTTGGTCAGTTGGGATCACCTGTCCTACCTGTGTCTTTTCCCAGAGTCCCAACTTCCTTGCCAGTGTGTGCAGTATGAAAAGCAGAAGAGGCCTTGGCTCTGTGTAAGCACTGCTCAGCAATAACAAAAACATCTCTATATTGTCAATCCTGTGTTCAGCACAAATCCAAAACATAGCCCCATACTAGCCACTGTGAAAAAAGTTACCCCAGCTGAAACCAGCATGCACAATTTAAAATACCTGCCTAGCAAATTCTGTCACAAGCTGAGAAGGGATAAGGACATGTAAGAGTCCGCAAAGTCAGAACATGAGAGGGAAAAATCTGAAACATTTCAGAGTAACTGGCAAAAATAGATTTCATTATCCTTCCTCATGACATGTATTAAAGTTTATGAGGCTATAGCTGCATTAGCCTCAAAGATCTGCCCTTAAATGGTGTAAACAAGAAAACAGACAAAAATTTATAGTTCTCTAGAAATTATGACTTTTTAGTTAATTAATGATCCGTTATAATGATCCAACTAATTAGGCTAGAAATAGATTGGCTGAATTGGGTGTGGTTTTCAGTAGGAAAACCAAAGTATTTCCTACTAGCACACCTGGAAAATAGACTGAAATTTAAAATGGGTCATACTTGGCCCAGAATACCTGTTTCCATCACATTTATTTCCAACCTCTGTTTAGTCAGTATCCTGAAATTGTCAGAAAAGTTTAGAACATTCTGTAAATAACAACCAGGAAGTTCTGAAACTGCTGTCACATTTGCCTGTTATATGTTATGCTTTTCTGATAACAGAAGAGGGGTTGATAGCATCTCATGTATTTCTCGGTTGCTGGATGGCATTAATTTATACTATTTTTTTGTAGTAAGTCTGTGTACAGTGGTTCACTAGAGAGACAAAGAATTATTTATGGACTGTAAAATGTGAAGTTGCTAGAGAAGTCAAATTGTTCCTTTAAACTTCTGCTCTTGAGGACCTAGCTACTCATACACTCAGTAAAGGGGAAGGGCAAGATCATTATTTCAGTAAAATTTGAATTCAAATGCAATTAATTTGATGCACTTTTTGTTTCAGTTTTTCAGGAATAACTCATATATGTCTCAAAGAGTAAGTTGGGAAAGTTTATGTATGAAAAATGCTGTGTTTTCCAAAGCAATTTTTTCTTCCACGTTCTTGTGGAACTGGTTTTAATACTGTTTTTTATGAAAAATGTGTTAGAAACTCTGTCTTACAAGCAGAACCAAAATTTCCAGTCCAAATAGAGAATCAAACTTAAAAAAAACAGAGTGGGTAGAGCAGTGAATACTTAGTAGGAAACATGACACTTTTAATTCAAATTTCTTCTCTCTCTAGTGCAAATCTGTGGCTTGAATCTTTGTCTTCTACATTGCGAGTGCCTTAACTAAGTTTTAAAAACCTTCTGGAGTTTTGCTTCTTTCTCATATGGAAAAAAAACAGAAAAAAAAAGAGTGCAAAGACCCCATAATTCTTTAGTGAACTCCAACAGTCAAGGTGCAGAATGTTCTTTGTGTATTACTGTGAAATAACTTCACTCTCTGATTCACACAGAGCCCTGTCTTCTGATCAGCCACACATCTTAGTTCACTTTTGGGATCTTCTTTAGAGAAAACTAAGTAATGTCTTCCAAGTAAAACAGAGCACAGCTCTGAGAATCTGCTCTCTACAGGAAATGTGGATGATGTTAAAGCAACTCTTTCAATTCCTCTTGGCAACTACATCACCAACCCGTTTTCCTATTCCAGCGGCTTCATAGATAAGCGCCACCTATTCCTGAGCACAAGCCCAAAAACATGCAACATGCTTTTGGAAACATGCTGTAAAACATCTCACTTTAAAATACTAACCACTGTACTAACAACGGGGCACCATTAGCTTCTCATGAAAGAAGGCTTATGGCTCTGTCTCCCATGCAGTTGAGTTCCAAGAGAGTCCAGACTTAAGACAAACCTCTTTTCCCTATTTCATACTGGCATCTGTGGGGACCCCTGGTGGCCTAGTGGTTAGCGTGCAGGACTCTCACCTCTGCGACCCAGGTTCGAATCCAGCCAGTCCCCTGGGCAGATGGAGTCCGTTAGGCCTGTGAGGCCATCCATCTATGAGAAGGTCACTCTAAACAAACCTACGTCCTGAGGACCTCACTGCCATTGTCCAAGCTTGCTTGGCCCCGGCAGATGAACCTTAAGATTAAAGGGTGGGCTCAGTTCAGCGCAGGCTGTGTCTCACCTAAAAAATCCATTGCGCAGGCTGGAAAGGTAAAAGACCTTTCCCCAAATCTTCGTTCGCGAAGATGGGCCATTATTATTATTATTACTGGCATCTGTATGTCTCAGAAAGCATTCTCCAGCATAACTCACAAGTATCTAGTACTCTCCATATAACATTTCGTATAATTGTAAAACCCTTGTATCACAGGGAAAATTAAAAAAAATATTAAAAAACGTATTTTGCATGAGAATGTTAAGTTAAAGTCCCCACTGTAGAAGCTCCCTTACAGAACTTCTCTTTAATCCCTAGTTGCTGGCTGTTAGTCCTGAAAAGTCAAGATATTTAAGTGCACTTCTTGCTAACATCATTTCATGACCATCATAGGTGGGCAGAGATTACATCCTGAAACAGAACTCCCAGTTGATGATACAAGAATTTTTCTCAGCCACATTAATCACTCTGCTGAAATTTGGCTTGTGATACCTTGCGTACAGCAAAATAAATAAACTAACACATCAATAACTCCTTCAACCACATGGAATTCTACTTACCACATGGAATTCCACTTACCACATGACTGAACATACTATTGATTTTAAATTAACAGCTATCCAGCTTTTTCATCAATCCAAAAGTACCAATTGGTTCTATTTCTTTTTTCTTCAGCTCCCAAACTTTTCCTTTATCCTTTCTGCCCAGCTTTCACTGACAAAGTCAAAAGTGGGTGTTTTCCAGTGGTACATTGTTTTAGCCAGTGTATCATTTGTATTCAGAAATCCCACATATGAAAAAACAGCACTTTCTTTATGGTGTTCATGGTCACTTATCTGCAGTACAACATAAATAATTTTTTCCTATTCAAATTAATAGCTACAAATAATATGTTGTTGGAAACAAAAAGTCATTGCAAGACATAATCCAAAGTAATGTTTCGTAACAGCAAAATTTTGTATTTTAAGAGACTGAATCCACCAAAGCTCAGGAGTTTCCACTATCTGGATCAGTTAAACTAGACTGACCAGCACACTGTGGAATATACACTAAGGAATAGCCCTGTAGTGGTGAAGATATGGGGCAGATAACTGGAAGACTTCCCCATTTATTTTTTTTTTGTGTGTGTGTTTGCAGTCAATATGGAATTCATATAAGGCCAAATGAGTGACTGGACAGTTGTGTAAGAAAAGGGACAAAGAGAGAAGCTTTATGTTGCAAGAGGTCTTGTAGAAAAGAGATATTAGAAAATAAACAGAGACATTGAGAATAAAATCTTATTTTGTAAAGAGAAGCCCTGTAAGTAATTTTTACAACTGCAGCAAAGAATATTTGTACAGTAAATATCATTGTATTTGTTGAGCTTAACATGTGTTATTCTTTCATATTGATTAAAATACTTTAAATATCAGGACTCTTGACCAAGACAGCATCAGCTTGAAATAAACTGTTGATCTCTTGCTATTAGCTGAACAGTTTAGGGGACCCCTGGTGGCCTAGTGGTTAGCATGCGGCACTCTCACCGCTGCGACCCAGGTTCTATTCCACGTCCCCCGGGCAGATGGAGCTCGTTAGCCCTGTAAGGCCATCCATCTATGAGAAGGTCACTCTAAACAAACCTACGTCCTGAGGACCTCACTGCCATTGTACAAGCTTGCTTGGCCCCGGCAGATGAACCTTAGGATTAAAGGGTGGGCTCAGTTCAGCGCAGGCTGCGTCTCACCTAAAAAATCCATTGCGCAGGCTTGAATGGTAAAAAGACCTTTCCCAAGATCTTCATTTGCGAAGACTGGCCATTATCAGCTGAATAGTTTGCAGTATTTAAAAAAATAAGAAAGAATCAAATATTTCTCATGAAAAAGTGGCAAATGGAAATAGGCAAATGGATTTTGTCAGGAACATAAAATATGCAGTCCTTTAAGGCCTGTTTTTTTTTTTAATAATCTACAAAGATTTAATAATAAAATCATGATATATTTAAGAAATAGGAATAATTTTTACAGTCTCTTAGTTTTCATCTTTAACATTACAGCAAGTGCAATTCCTTTTAGTTGCCTCTATATTTAACTTTTCCTGGTCTAACATTTTAAATGAGAAATCTCTTTTATACTGTAAGTCTATTCCAATCCTATGATATTTTCAGACTTTATGCTTCTTTATTTTGGTAGGGGATACTTATACCCTTACTGGGTAGATTTAGGAAAGCAATAAATTATCTGAGATTTAACTAAAGCTGCCAAGTTGATCTGCGACAGAGGTTAAATAGAGTGATGTTTGTAAATCCTAGAATGGGCATCTCATATTCTAATAGTTGTATTTCCACGATGAAGTATTATCCCTTAATGTTTTTTAAGCAGCATCCATGTGAATGTATTTCATTGTGAAATCCCTTGGACTACTTTAAGTCTAATATATGTTAGCAAGTGGGTGGCCAGTTGTACCTGCCATTATCCACTGCTGTGGGAAACAGAGTGTTGACCTCTTCTGTGCCTTGAGGCCAGAGCTGAACACACACTTTGGAACCAGCCAGCAGTCACAGGCTGGGGTTGGTAAGGCAATGCTCCAAATAGACACATTGCTTAAACAATCTTTTCTGGACTGGTACCCATTTTTGTATGGTTTTCACCTGTTGGGTTGAAGGGAGTTGTGACTGTGCTGAACCACAGTAGCTGTTTCTTGCAGGTATACATTGCAAAACTACTGTTCTCATGGTCTTAATCATTCTTTCAGAAGACTAAGGGAGTATGGAACATAGGCCATGATTTAAAATTTCGAAAAAAAAAAAAAGACAGTTAACAGACTGCTAGAAGTTGATTTAAGGCTGTATTTCCACAGCTTTTCTCTACCACACAGGGGAGAGAAGCCTATGACATTGTGTATGAAAGAGAGAGCAAGGGAGATGACATACTAATCCCTCTTGCAAGCAAAAGAGTAGAAAAGTGTCTAGAGAAGTGATCAAATATCTGACCAGGAACAAAAGGGAATAAACTCTTCCGTGAAAGAAAATAAAACAGATAAAAAGAGGAGCAAGTGGTCATGGCTGAGTCTGTTTACAAGTTTACTCCTGGTTTATACAGCTCTGAGTCAGAAATCCCAGGGAAATGTAGGAAACAAGGTTTTACACAGCTTGTCCATCATCTGTTGACATGCTTCTATGAACTACTGAATGCAGTAATAACAATCAAGTCCTGAAAATTTTGACTTCACTAAACAATAAAAAAAACCTGAAAAAAATAGTTTTGCTAAATTTCCTTTCACAGTAAACAGATTTCAAAGAAGATAATTTAGGTTTATAGGCAGACTCTACAAACTGAATTTGAGATCTTTTATTTTAAAAATCACTGTGTAACACTTGGTGTTAGACACAGTTATACTACATCTGATTCAATGAGCTGAAGTCTGGGAACAAGACAGCTTACAAGTATAGCAAACGTCTGGTTACATTTTAGAAAGCTCTGATCAAAAAGCCTGGTTTAATTATGTACCTCATTATTTCTTCTTCTTTCTTTAACTGTTGTACCTTTCAGAATGTTTTAAATAACAGTGTTAAAATAAACTGTTTTACCAAAGGATGATTTAACTGCTCAAATATGGTACCAGGTGCCCTAGGGTACTTGAGATGTGCATTATCTTGGCAGAGGCAACACAGGACTGCAGGAAATCTATGCCTTTCTAGAGATGCAGATGGAAGCCGGGAAGGATGACAGAAGGTACCTAGCCTGTTTTATAGCCACATACTTTTAGGCAATTGATTCCAACATCAGCTGTGTCTTACTGTCATTATAAAGGTTCCTGGGTTAGTATAAGCTTTGGACACGCAAAGTTTATCAGCAGTTCTATTTGTGAAATGGCAAATCTCATATTTGTGAAGATTTAGGTCATAAGTAACTTTAAATTGAAGAGGTTTATACAGTTTAAGTAAGCCAGAATTTGGCAGTAGTGTTTTCAACCCACCATTTTTCTTTTTCAGCTGTCTACAGCAAATCTGAATTTTTTCTTGAAGTGATTTTGTGAGTAGAGAAGATGGAAAAAACTGTGGCCACAAAAAAAGCAGGTAAGAAAACCCCTTTTATTTTGTCTTATTTCTCATTTCTGATTGTTCCTTGTTACCATCCAACACTTTCAGTGCTCTCTTGGTTCAACCTGGGTAGGCAGCTAAGCACCACATAACTATTTGCTCACAACATTCCCTCCCTGCTACCACAAAAACAGACAAAAAACCCAAACCAAACCAAAGAAACAAGAGAAAAATTGCACACAAAAACCCCACAAACCTACACACACACACACACAAAATAAAAAATCAAAGCCAAGAAAAACAGGTTAAAAAAATCCAATTGTTCACCAACAACTGATGCCCAGCTAGTACCCGGCTAGCAACAGTAGTCCCCACAAACCTCTCCCCATCTCCCTACATTCCAATTTTTATTGCTAAGTGTGATGTCATATGGTATGGGATATTCTTTTTGTCAGCTTAGGTAGCTGTCCTGGCTGTGTTCCTTCCCAGCTACTTGAGCATCCCCAGCCTCCTCCTGGTGGGGTGGAGTGAGAGGGAGAAAAGGCCCTGACTGTGTCAGCACTGCTCCGCAGTAACAGAAACATGTCTGCGATGTCAATGCTGTTCTCAGCACAAATCCAAAACACAGACCCATAGACGCTACAACAGAAAAAACTAACTCTATCCCAGCCTAAACCAATGCAAGAGCTTATGGCATGTGAACTGCAAATCTGCATTTACTTACTATTGCCAATATCATTTATGCTGCTTCTGAATTTAGGAAGTAAAATGGTTTCCATGTAAAAATAAGAGTTATCCTTTATCTTCTTATTTTCACTACTTCCATTTTTTTCCTCATTTTCTTCCTGTTCCTTCTAGAATTTTTAAATTTCTTTAAAAGTTTTTTTCTTTTTCTTACATGTATCAATATTATTTATATTCCTTGCTAGCTTACTTTGCTCTCTGTTTCCCTGGCTGGATTATACCAGAGTGAATTTTAATTGTCAGTTCTTCCATTACTTCGTGTCAATTGTACATTTTCTAAGTTATAAAATCTCAGACAAAATTCCACTGAGCATTTCATATTCCCTCAAAGTCAGACTTTCTGACATTAAACCTAGTGCATTTTTTCTCTGCTAAGAAGTCTCATAAGTATGCCAAATCAGGATTTTTTGTTTGCTACTTACTGCATGTTCTCAATATCAACTATGTTTATACCTGTCTCAAGTCATTGCATTATACACAGAACTGCCTCTAACCATGTAGGCTATTTAACAGAAAAACAAACCCAGAAGAGCTAAACAAAAAGGCCCCTCTTTCCTCCATCATCTCCCTCCCAACAATTCAGAGTTCCTTGAAAAAAAATTTCCTTTTAGGCTTTTGCTTAGTTTCTTTTAAAATCAGTATCAAGGTAATTACTTTTCCCTTGATAAAGATTAAAGCCAAGCTCTAAGAGACCATGCTGAGTGTACTGCCATATCTGCTCTAACTGCCCAAGAGATCTGTAGCTACATCAGTGAATTACCTGACTGCCTTTATTATCCAAATTTCTATCAAAACTTTCTCTACTGTCATTTCAAGTGTTTATGCCATTTTTCTCAGCAGATTCTGTTTCATTTCTCAGTAATGTTGCTATTCTTGCCTTCTGTTTTTTTCTTATCTGTGCCTTATATCCTGACACTTTAAATCATCATGCTCTGTATTGATTCAGTAAAGTGCACTGTTCCGCTCATTTTGTGTTGTACATATAAGTGAAAATCAACAAGAGTGTTTATGGGAAGTGAGGAGGACTGACAAATATGTCATTCTCAATTCACAAGTTTTACACTGATTAATGGGTGAGCACTCAACAATATGAATAACGGTCGCTGGTTTCACAACTGTCCATAGGTGCCTGACTGAATAGGATATTGGTGCCTGAGTCCCTAGTGATATCAATAGAAATTAGAATTGTGGTCCCTAAATAGCTTTGTGTTCCTGTCACCTGTAATAACTACCAATAGGATAGATATAAGTTTCTCAGTGATGTTTAAATATGTGTAAACAAAACATAGAATGTTATAAATTTACAGTGAGTTATGAAATGAGAAAGATTGCTAAGAGCCTGATCCTTCAAATTCTCATGCTTCTTATGGTCTGTTATAAGTAGATAACTTTATTGATTTTGATCACATTCTTTTTCTTTCTTACTGTGTTTTGGATTCTTCATGTAGAGGGTGTCTTTCCAGGAAGATCTTTCATAATGACTGCACAATAGTGATGAACCAGAAGTCTCATCATCACAAGACCCAGAAATGCTGCAATTTACAGTTTCTATGAGGAAATTAAGAGCTTCAGTGGATGCAAGAATTACCATGATGAAGACCTGAAAGAAAATGTTCTGTGTACATTCTCTAAAGAAAAATGCAGGGGGAGCTTGAAGTGGCAATTTATTTACCCATGAAAAATTTCAATATCAAGGAAAACACATTCCACATTCAATAGACTTTGATGGAAATTTATCAACAGGCTCTACTCAAAATCACAATATATTAGAATGTCCTTAAATGAGAGTAAAATTTCCAACCAAATAGTTTTTAAAAAGAACCAGAACAGAAACACAGAAACAGTATGTATGTACAGAACCAGAGCAACGTTCTACTATATCAAGTGAAAAAATGGATTGTTATCCAAATAACCTTGATTTTCTTATCTAACTTTAATTTCAGGTCTCTCTTAGTCTGTCAGATTAGGTGCAAGAATTGTGGCCCCCTGAATTTTTCAGTAAGTAATGATGACATACTGCCAGATTTTTTTTTACTCAGGATAAGAAGCAATTGTACTTTGTCATTTCAGGGTTTTTTTTTAATTATTATTTCTAAGTATCTATTATAGTTTCATTTGGTTTTGTTCAATATAGTAGTGCATATCATTTAATATATTGAACATCTGCAGAATATTTGACCTGGGGGAGTAAAACAACAACCATAAGATGCGTGCTCCTGATGCAGCAACATAAATATATTACTGACTATTAAATGTAAATATTTATCCCCATAGTTACTGCTGCATGGCATCTTACTTTTCACAGCTATTTATAATTCTATATGAACGGTCTCTTAGGAAGAAAAAAAGTAGTACCTTTTTATAACTATTGACTTTTTAAGTGAATATCACTATACTACACTATTCTGAGGCATGGCAGATATACTTTCTTGACAGAAAGTGGTTTCTAACCCTTTCTTATCCAGCTTCATTAATAAAAAAGATATTTTAGGTTGACTATTCCATTTCTTTATGTTATGCACTGTCACTAATACTTGTGCAAAACGAGTTAAAAAGAGATGCAAAGGCATAATAGGGTGCCCATAGAGGTGGTAGTTGCCCCAGCCCTGTAAACATTCAAAGCCAGGTTGCACAGGGCTCTGTGCAATCTGAGGTAGGTGAAGATGTTCCTGTTCACTGCAGTGCAGTTGGATCAGATGGCATTTAGAGGTCCCTTTCAACCCATTACCATTCTACAATTCAATGAATATTCTACACCTAGACAGAGAAGACGTACGTAGCTACACCAACTTCAAGGCAATAGAAGGGCCAAAGGATTACTTCTCTATGGTACTCTGTTCCTGAAAAACTCCCATGATTGTACAGTAAGACAGCTCCAACTCCAACAAAAGATCTGAGTGGTTGTTCTGTTAGTAGGTCAATCATCTTTCAGACACAGCTTCCTTTTTGTGCCAGTGTTGAGGCTAACACTGTGGACTGAGCGCACACTGCAGTGTGGACTGAGCTTTTGTTTTCTCCCTCAGGATCTACTGGAAGCTGTATCAACCTTTGCAGAAGTTTAAGCAATAAAGAAAGCCCCAGTAACATTTCTCACTGCTTCATGAAGTTTGTAGCAATGGAGCATATTTGTGCACTGCCTTCCTGCCTCCAAAAGAGTGGCCCACTTTTTAAATGGTCCCCTAATACTCTCCTCTGAAATATGATAGATATTACTTTAGCAGAAACTATTTTATGTTGGTCTAGTAATTCTGCAGTAGCCTCTAAAAGCTGATCCTCAGTTTATGTATGTGCACTCCTAACCCAGCCCACGGAAAGACAACACAATTTATTGCAAATTTCAAAGGACAAATTTGCATGTAGTCTGCATTACTTGGCAACTGAGCTAGACCAGGAACAGTTGGGCTGTACCTTACCCTGTTATGTCTTCTTTACTCAATCACATGTGTTTGAGTCTTCTGTCAGTCCCTGGAAATGCCAAATACCCATGTAAAGTTTATGTTTATGATCACGAAAAATGTATCGAATACATATCAACTTTTTTAAGAAGATGATGCCTGCAAAATATACAGTACAGTCTTCTCTTTTTCATTCTTTCTGCTTTTAATTCCACATTTCTCCATTTATTTCCTGGAACAATGCTGTTTTCTTCATTGACCTGAGAGTTATACAAGACTCAGAATATGAACAGTCAACTCATTTCCTTAATATATTCCATTCTCTTTTTTTATCACCTCTCCTTACGGTCACTGGTCTTTATGTCAGCTCATTTCTCTTATGTTATACCTTTAATACACTTACCCTACCACTTACATGACTGCTCATCTTCCTCTGTCACTTTTTCTAAGTCTAAAAACAGTCATGTGTGCCATCAGTGAAGCTCACATATTCATTTATCATTTGGAAGCAGGCTGTTACTTTTTTCTAAAATCTGATCCCTTAGCACTACAGCCAACCAGTGCTTGCAGTAATCATTTTCCACATTCTCTCCCCTAAAGAGGATTAATCCTTTCATACTTCTTTTTCCATCCTCTGATAAAATGTAAGGGAAAAGTCTGTTTGTGGTCAGCACTCCTAAGGCTGGTAATTCTACCATCTGGTTCAATTTCTTTTTCCTTCTTTTAAATGCACAGGTGCTGTGTTACCTTAGCAATCAATTGCTTTTCAGCCAAATTGGTTGGGGAAGATATTTTTTTGTTGGGACATTTAACTGGTACTGAAGAATTATGGGTTAAGTTGCTCTGTTTGTTGCAGTTTTTTCTGTCCGACTGTGGGCAGCTCATCATTTCTCTGTATCTCAGTTCCAAGTCAGTAACATAGAAGAAAAATATTTTCTTCTTTTCATCTTTTCTCAGAATGCTCATAGAAAGAAACACTTTAACACTTTTAATAACTATCAGTTAGCATTTGAAAGCAAGTATTAAATATTAATTACAATTATCTGCTCGTTTCTCACAGAGAATAGCAGCTGTGATCTTTGCTGCCTAGTTTTCTTGAAGCAACTTTAGAGTAATGAGTTGTATTCTTCCCTGGTTTTTGACACAGAAGAGTTATATGAAGATACTTCTTTCACACAACAGTCTTTATCCTTTCCCAAAAAAAAGAAGAAAAAAGTTTAAATAACCTTTTAAATGAAATATAGCAATAGTCCAGCATTTTAAGGATGAAAGTGCAGTTTTCTAAAAGGTCAGTTTCGTCCCTGAAAATGTTTTCCGTTTAGACAACACATTATGAAGTCTGTACAATCTAGTAGCAATTTTGAGCACCACTAACAATAGAAAGTAAATTCCAGTCATTCACAGTAAGATGGCAATGCGGTGACAGTTGATGCTTGAGTATGTGTGCTTTGAGTTACCGCAAGAAACTGCTTGCTGAGGGGAGAGAACCTTTCCCTAGCTAACTGGATGAATTTTAGATATAGTTGAAAAATAAAACCATAACAGATTAAAAAGTGATTGCAAGTCATCAGCTGTGTGACAGTTTCCCCGACCCTCATTTAGCAGACAAGTATCAAAATATATTAAATTAATAAATCCCAACTAAACGAATAATCTCACATTTTCTGCACAATTTTATTTGACAGATGTTTTTATCTTTTACTTCCAGTGAGCCACTACCATTATGTTTTATTTTCCAGATGTATGTCCTTGTTCTCTTAAAACTACAGCAGTTCCACTACGCAGTAAAGCTATAAATTCATAGAACATTCTTCTGTAGTGCCTGCTTGTTTCATAATTCCACTTCCATATCTTTAGTTGTTCTAAAATATATTGAACTGTCAATGTGAGGGTCAGGAGATAGAACACTTTGTAACTTCTCTGCCGATGCCTTTGTTTAACTCGGAAAATAAGTTGCATCACCAAGGGAGTGATGGCATCAAGGATATATAGAGTCACAAAGGCATTAAAATGTTAAAATGTTAAACACTGTGTACTGCACAGTGCTTAAGAGACAAGGTGATATATCCACATGCATTTACTTTGGGTACCTGTCAGCAAAACTTTATTAAAACTCGTAAAGAATACAAAGCAGCCTACAAGGGTTCTGCAAATTTAAATAAATAAATAAATAAATAAACCTGTTCTCTGTTCTCAGAGTTATTGTCTAAGAGAATCATCTGCCTTTTGACCTTGAAAACTTATGCATGTTGTCTGACCCTGTTTTATTTTCCATTAGTTTAAATTTAATTTTATTATTTTCTTTTACCTGGGAATCAGCAAACCTCATGGTGCTTTCCTGGAATTTTCGGAGCCCTTTCTGGGTTTTCATAATATTGAAGGTAAACATTACGTGTTTTTTTATAATTTCCTAGGAAACAGGCAGAATGAATACAAAATGTCTTGCTGAAGTCTTAAAAAGAAAAAGGATCATATAATATTTATTAATATCTAACTTCAGTTTATACTTAAATAGATGTTTATATTGACAAATAAAACACTGACCCATTTGAATTAGAGCAATTTTATGAACATGGATAATGAATTATGAAGCCATAATAAGGTCTGAAGATGAATGCTTTTGTGTTCGTGGGAGATCCAATAGTAATATATGTCAGAGAGGGAGAGAGAAAGAGAGAGAGCACATCTATGATGGGACTTTGTCAGGCCCAAGAGATGAAGGTGTTATATTAGGCAAGGAGAAAGGGAAATAGTGAACATTTTAGCTTGTATTCAGGTGTATATGGCTTTCTGGTACCAAGCCAAGGCTTGTTATCTACAAAACTCCACAAAACCTCTGAAGCCCCTGCCTTAATCTTGGAACTTTTTCTGATTCACAGTTTAAGTCTAAAAAATTTGAAGCTCTCAGTCCAACTGCACTGGCAGAGCTTAGAGGTAACCAGAAAAATCGTTAATCAAAATTTAATCATGGATATAGTCATCAGGCATTTGCCTACAGGACACCATACAAAGTGCAGATCACAGCCCATCTCAAACACATAGGATCTTTGAAAAATACTACTCCACTTTGAGGAAAACATCCAAGTCAGGACACAAAGTATTAGTGCTTTCCTCCATTTTTATCTAGACTCGGAGAAAACCTCTTTATAAGGGCTTATTCTACAGTGAACTTAGGTTATTTACCCCTTTTTCTTACTTGCTTTTTCCTCCTGTTGAAACATTTATAACAGTAAAACAACAAAAATTAGAAGAGTTGGAATTCATTAGAAGAATGAGAATTAGAAATCACACACAGAAAAAAGGCCAGTCTGATTTTCTGGTTAGCTCAATGATTAGAATTAAAGTTTTCTGAGGGAGGGATGAGGGCGAAGCCAAATTCTTACCTAAATTTGTCTCCCATTCATACCCCTAGAAATCTTCTGAAGATGCTTAGATATAGCATATCTATTTTCTGGCACAGTTTTTACAAGATACATTTTGCTTTTTCAAAAAACAACATTTTTACATGTTCCCAAGGTAATGATCTTATATATAGATGACATTGCCCTTTTCTTTGTATTTGAATATTGAGTATTTTGCTGAACAAAAACATTAAGAACCATTCTGCAAAGGTACTCTTTCTAGCCTATTGCTTTGATGAAGTCACCCTTCTCAGAATTCTGTGCTCAGTTTCTACTTCTGATCTGTCTGTGGCACAACTATTACACTTTAGACAATCAATTCCAGGCTTATTCCTTACCTGTGTCTCATACGTAGCAGAAGGTCCTTGTAAAAATCCCTGTGGTTGATATTTCTACTCTATTCAGTATATATATTTTCCAATCCTTCTTGCCTCTAGTGTCTGAACACAGGTGAATCACGAATTAATAAATATATGTAAAATTTGTCTCTTTACTCTGTATATTTTTCTATTGACTAATATATATGTGTAATGAGGAAAGCTGTATATCTTTTTAAACCCAGTTGTTGAAAAAACTGAAGATAAGAAGAGAAAGCCTTTGAACTTGGTGAATAGATGGAAAGATAGCCTGGAGAAAGGAGTCAGGTTTTTTCTGCAGCAATTAAATACTCAGAAAATTATATATTTACACATAAATCACTACAAGCACAATAAGTGTGCCTCGCCAAAAATAATTTTTGTTTTGCAGGGTAGGTAATTTTGTGTATCTGAAGAACAGAAGGCTTATTCACATTTTGATTCTAACACAGCTTTTTAAATTGTCAATTTTCATCAGATTAGTACATAATTGGACCCTTTCACTCTTTTTATTCTTTTTTCCTTTTCTTTCTTTTTTTTTTTTTAATAGTTTTAGATTCGACATCACAAAACAAACAAAAACACAAATAAAAAGAAAGCCTTAGAAAAGTGTCTGTGGTGTTATTTTTCTTTAATATCCCCAACAGGAAATAATAACTTCAACACAGTGTAAGGCAGATAGTTGTTACCAAATAAGTGCACATAAAAAGATTTTTAGTATCCCACTAGGCACCTATCTAATATAATACCAGAGAACACTTCTTTTCTGATTCCATTTAAATATTGAGACAAAGAAGTTATAGCATTCAGTTTAAACCTCGGGACTAGATCCAGGTAGACAGGACAGCGAATAAGACTTCTCAAAGCCTAGAAAGTAGCACAACTAATAGTGCCCCAAAGGAAGGGAAATTCTCACCAGTTCATGTAGAGAGAAAAAAAAAAAAGAGGACTCAAGAAAGACTTCTGATGCCTTAGCAGAAGAAAAGACCTAAAGGTATTGCTCTTAACTTTTGACCTGGCACTACAGTCCTTTGAGACCTCTGCCTTCTGGGTGAAAGGGAAAGAGAAAGAAGAGATGGGTCTTAGTTTCACCTGGACAAATAAGAATACTATATTTTTCCACTCTGTGACCTCAGCTATGTGATTTACCTTGTTGGGGAAAATAAGCAGCAGCAATCTGGGCATATAAAGAAGATGTTGAAATTTAGGCAATACTGAAATTGGTTGGGATTTTTATATATTTAGATTTAAAAATAATGCAGATGTCTAGCTACCAAGAATTTTTTAAACCAGCATGATTCTCAAATCACACTCCCAAGAAGGCAAAAGTCTTCAAACAGCCCCTGAAGCACTTCTTCTTGGACCTATAAATAGTTTTACAAATCTGTTTCACTGAACATTATTTCAGAAACTATAGATCAGCTTTCATCTGGGTATTTGTTTATATGTAATCTGGGTATTCCTTTTTAAGTAATTGTGTAAGACAAGGACAACATACTATTTATCTACATATCTAATCTTGCTTACATAATGCAGTACCATCCATTAATATGAGGTTATCTTATTCTGCTCAAACTAAAGAGACATTAAAAATACCTGGTTGGAATTTTGATTCTGTTGTAGCTGGTTTATTTCAGTGGATTACAAACAGTCAATCGGTTTCCATGTGCTTGTGCAAAACCTTGGCAACAGTTAAGTCTTGTGTCCTATATTTCTTTAATTTCCTTAAATAAATATTTTTTCTTTGTCTGGAATTCAAAGTAGGTCTTAATAAAAAAAGAAAATCAACATTTTATCTTACATTTTTGAAATTTACCTTTAATGCAGTAAGCTGTTAGGTCCAATCATAATACATATTGGTCTTTTAGGTACCAGTAAGAGGCTTTCAATATCTCTATAAGTAAGAAAGAAAAGTGGGAAGAAGATATGACCTGTTGACTAATAGTATCTCACCCTAGAACAAAGTTCTATGTGAGATTTATGCTTGAGAGCTGTTAGTTATGCTGCTGATTTAAGACATGTCCTGCTCAAACTGTTTATGATGATGTAATAAAATGTGGAAGATTTTTGTTGTGCAGTCACTTAAAATAACTCTTTTCAATGGCTAAAACTTGTGATATGCATCAATTCCATCTGAGATCATGGTCACAGAATCACAGAATACTTAAAATTAGAAAGGAGCACTGGAGGTAAATCTAGTCCAACCTCCCTGCTCAAGCATCATTCCCTAAAGCACATCACTGAGGATTGTGTTTTGAATATCTCCAGGGAAGGTGATATTGCCAACGTCTCTGGGGAACCAGTGCAAGTGGTCCATCATCCCCACAGAAAAGTTCTTTTTTATGTTCAGGTGGAACTTCCTGGTTCTCTTTGTTCATCGGAGTGCTGGTTTCAGCTGGAGTAGAATGAATTTTCTTCACAGTGGCTAGTGTGGGGCTATGTTTTGGATTTGTGCTGAACACAGGGTTGATAATGTAGAGATTATTTTGTTATTGCTGAGCAGGGCTTACATAGAGCTAAGGCCTTTTCTGCTTTTCATACTGCCACGCTGGCAAGGAAGTTGGGGGTGCATGGGAGGTTGGCAGGAGACACAGCTGGGACAGGTGACCCAAACTGACCAAAGGGATATTTTACCAAAGGGTCATATTCCAGATCATATGACATCCTGCTTAGTATATAAAGATGAGGGGAAGAAGGAGGAGAGGGGAGGGGTGTTTGGAGTAATGGCGTTTGTCTTCCCAAGTAAGCATTACCTGTGATGAAGCCCTGCTCTCCTGGAGGTGGCTGAACACTTGCCCTCCCATTCCTTGTTTTGCTTTGTTTGTGTGTGCAGCTTTTGGCTTCCCCATTAAACTGTCTTTATCTCTACCCATGAGTTTTTTAGCTTTTGCCCTTTTGATGCTCTGCCCAATCCTGCTTGTAGGGGAGTGAGTGATGCGCTGCATGGAGCTTGGTTACTGGCTGGGGTTAAACCACAACAGTGGTGTTCATTGAACCCAGGAGAAAAGTTTCTTATAATATTGCAAGATTAGATGCCTTATGTCAGAGACTAGATTCGTATCTCACCGGGTAGTTTGAGTGATGGGTCAAATAAACCCATGTCTGGGGGCAGGGGGGAGAAGGACTAGGCCTAGGCCTGCAGCCAATATGGCCTAGAGCACATAGCAGGGAAAGCTGTGTGGCCAGGCTGTCAATAAGGTCTGTCTGGTGGCCCACCCACACTGTGCCCCCTAATTGTCTGTGGCACCCCTCAGTTTGGCAAGTGGTACCATGAGTGGTCAGTAAACCAAAAGTCCCACCTAGAGGGAGTGGCCACAATAGCCAAAGTCTATAAACAGACACACAGGAGGTTTCCGTATTGCCTTGGCCTGTAGTTCTCCTTGCCAGTCAACTTGAGACCTTTTAAATGGTAACTATGTGTTTCTATCCTCCCTTTCTCTCTTTATTCTTTCTTCTCTTAATCTCTCTTTTTTTCCTCTTGTGGACAACTTAAACACCTATTTTCTGAATGTCACTTAAGTTTGGGTTGGTGTTTGCCTAGTAACTTGCTATTAAGTGCAGTGCTTCTGTGAATTGAGTTCTTTGCTCTGGGTGTTGTAGTGAAATGCTTTTCCTTGGTTTGTATGTTATTTCTGTAAAACTCTTATTGCCAAAACACCTATTTTCTCACCAATTTAAAAGAAGTCTCCTAGAGAAAAGTGTGTAGCCTTTTCTCTGTATGTGAACTCAAGGTATCAAAGAATCAAAGACTTTGCGAAAGTTTGTGTAGGCCAAATCTCTTGAAGTCCAAAATTAAAGTGTAACACCTGGTAAAAGTGTGGAGCTTCTGAACCAGGGTGTAACATTTAAGCACAATTATCTGACACTGAAGCAATTTGAAACCACGTCTTCAATTAAGTGTATGAGTATAAATGAAATAACTTCCAATTTTAATCTTCATTTTGGAGATGCCTGAAAAGGTCAGATGGTGTATGAAATGAGTGAAATTCTGGTCTGGCAATAAGATTACATCTATACTACCTCAGCACAGTATAGATCATAGCTAATGGCGAGATACTCTAACATTTAAATAATGTAACTGCAAACAAACTGATTAGTGAGAATGCTGTTTGACCCGAGCTAACTTCCAGGTTTTACCTGGGCACTGTCTGAGATGCACTGAGCTTGCAGAGGACAGTGCTGCACTAAGGACTAACATGAAGGGCAACTGCAATACTAGTGCCTGGGCCCATGCTCTGGCCCTGGTGATTTTACTGGAAAACAGCATAGCGTAAGAGTCATGAGAGTGTTCAAAGAAAGAAAAGGAAAATATACAAGTTTTTGAAAGTGCAGCTGAACAACTTTGTATTTAGCAATGCCTGTGCTAAACTGAACCTCTTCATCTGACCTTTATTTATATCTTGGAGATTTTTCGCTTGTGTTTTAATCAAAAAGATAATTTATCCAGGAGGTAAGATGACATTTCAGTTTCTGTAGAAAATCACAGATAACTAGAAAAAGAGAGAAAACATCATCTGGTTTCGTTGTATTTTTTTAAGCAGGATGTTTTAGAAACCTTATCTTAGTAAAACAAATAACCTTCTCCTTCAGCTGTGAACAATAGCAACAAAAACCTCCGACTACAGTCTTAAAATCTGCAGAATAGAAAACTCCTTTATAGTCATAGAAAAATATTGTAAAGCTTTAGAAGATACAATGACTGGAGCCCCAGTCCTTGGTGAATTAAGATAAAAAAGGGAATGTCCCAGTGGCTGGCTTTAATTGTTCTTCATGAGCTTGAAAATGCCACGTAAATGTGAAAGATCCAGTTACTGGATTAGCTATGTGTGTTTGATAAAAGATGCATCAATCATTACTATTTATGAGTTGTTTCCATAAGAGGGCTTAAAAGGGACACACAGCTTGGTTTTTGTGCTGCAGATAGCACCCAATAAAGACTCTGCTGCTGTTGAGCTGGCTGCAGAACTGTCAGCCCTGCCTTTTGCTGTATCTTTCTGAAAGTCTGTTTGCATTGTACCAGATAAAGATGGACGTACTTGTTGATAACAGGCGAGAAGGAATAATGGGATAAAAATTTTGCCTATGATATTTGGTTTCTATTCTGTCTTTCTCCTTTTGCTTTTAAACTCAGTTTTTCTTCAGGTGCCCTTACCAGTTTCACATGCTCACTCTCCTCAAGTCTTGTTTCCCTCTGCAAAATGGATAACAAGTAATACTGTAAGAAATGCTTCACTAATTCCCTTGAAGGTCAAAAAGGTAGAGGCAATATTGTCACTGAGCTCTAGTACTAAAGAACAGTATCTTAGCCATCAGCTTTGAAGATATTCAGAGGTAGTCATCCTTTCATTTGTCACAGTGTAAGGAGTGAGTGAAAATTAAAACTAAATTAATTGCTAAAAGATTAGTTTTTCACTTTGATTACAAGTTGAGCTCCAACAAAATCTCTAATTAAAACTTCAAAGAATATCTATTTGGCTTCTCTAAAGACAAGAAGTACTGAATATGTCCCACATCATCTTATCTCATAAAACTATTCAGGAATGACTAATCCTGAAGTTCTTCTTTTGCATGATATAGACTCAAAACACCTCAGAGGGACAGTAGATTTGACTTGGGTGTATGACACCCTGAGTAAGTTCCTGAACTGCTAGATAAAAATCTCTTTCTAAGATCTTCTCACTAGTGGTTTGTGGGGTTTGTTGGTTGGTTGGTTGGGTTTTTTTTAAATTTTATTTTTTTAAGTGAGGCCCCCCTTGAGGTAATAATAAAATTTCCCCTCTTTTTCCCAGGAACTTATTTGTGAATTCAGCCTGAAATATCTAATAGGTACCTACTATATATTTAAAGAGATTTTACTTTTTTTGTTGTTGGTGATGGTTGGTTGATTGGTTTTTTGTTTGTTTGTTTGTTTCCGCAGAAGAAATGTGCTTGAGTCAACTTAGAATATTTACACCCAAATGACATTCATGTACAGAGAGATGTTCACATATGTAGCAGCATTATAAATGCTGCATATTTCATTGGAACTCCATGAATCACTGACAGTTTGCTTTTAAAGGTACATGGTCTGGGCAAGCATAACAGGTTTTTTTCATCCATTTGGACAGCTATGGAACAGACAGCAAGATGTTATCTTTCAAAACTCAATTCTCCCTTTATTTACACCAGCATGATTCAGATTAACTCTACTTGCTTTTATGAAATTAAATAAAAATTAAATGCTACTGTTATGAGTAAGACTGAAGTTAAAATCACAGTGCATTTGACAACATTTACTACATAGTTGAAGGAAAGGAAAAATTATATGCTAAAACTGGTTTCTAATTTTTATTTTTTAAAATCACAAACTTTTACTGCATTTAGGTTCTGCTTCACTACAGAAAGGAAGGAAGAAAGCAAGGAAGGAAGACCCAAACACCTAAAACCAGGAATAAAAAAACTTTTATTCTCATCCCATTGACACTTAGAGCTCCACTAACTTTAGCACGTTATTCTGACATATACCAGAACAAGAGAAGAACCAAATTAAATGTACCTCCAACTGTAAGTAATATTTACATGTATGTGCACGTGTTATACCTGTATGTAAGAATGAACAGAGAATCTCCAAACTATTTCTGTGCAATATTAATACCAATCCTAGTATATGGGGAGATATATTTTCCAGACTTTTTTTAATATAATAATGAGAGGCCTCTGGTCTGATTCTTTATCTACAGGTAGATAAATATCCACAAACATAATTGTGGAAATACTCATATCCATAAACATTTTCTTTTCCAGGCACTCTCTTCCCTCTGTGTACGTTTGTATGCTACTGGCTCTTTTGCCCTAGAAATGGTTCTCCAGTCTTCTATTTGTCACAGCACAAAGACACTCCCGAGGCTGTCCTGAAGTTCATTTGCTGAGGTTATACAGGACACTGAGTGCCCTGACATCAACACGCTGAATATAAGGTGCTGCTGGAATTCCATCTTTGAGTTTAGTTTTCTCATAAAATTTCTCATCCATTACCATTCTTTCAATTTGTGTAAAACTTTCATTATGACTTTTTATTCCTGAAGTAAGTTATTGATTCTTTTAGAGAAATCTTTTACCATTTTTAAAAATGTTGCTCTGATTATAAGTTTTATTCAGTTTTGTAGTGTTGAAAATTTATCAGTGTCTGATTTCACATCATTGGGTGTCAGTATACACCCAAATACAATTCTTTTAAATTTTAAATAAATATGGCAACACCTTTTACAGTCAGACTTGCTACCCAAACAAATTCTAAAACTTCCCTTATCATGTGAGAATGTTGACTTCACCAGGAACTGAGAGTACTCAGGCCTTCTGAAAAATATCACTAATTTCATTTGAGACCTAAATAGGGAGGTAAGTGTCTGAGGGAAGCCCCTTAAACTAAGAGACTGCTGCTCTGAAATCAGGCTGCCTCTAACTCTGTATTTTGCAAGTAGCCTTCACCCCATCTCACTACGCTAAGGTATACAGAAAGGACTTTCCAGGTAAGGGATTTTGTGTCCATATGCAAGTGCATTGCTGAATTCTAGGACAAGAAGATCCTGTGGTCCTCTAGCACTTTTGCAGGAGGCTGTAGATCAGGACAATCTGAGGAGCCTGGAGAGCAATTCAGCTTACTCTTAGGTAGACTTTTAAAGGCTGGCCTTTGATTTGCTCTCCAGGCTTCGTTGGCTGTATTGATTAAATCTCTTAAGTACATAGGAAATGTATATATCTATCTCTTCTTTAGACATCTACATTCATGTAATCTGGATCTAAATTCCATTCCACCAAATTATTCTTACTAAGCTTATATCAATATAAGTATTGAATGTTATGATAAGGAAATCTGCTGCTAAATCATTACTACAATTAGGGCTGACTTAGCTTTTGTAATGTGAAGACACAAATGACTTCTATCACTGTGTGAGCCTCAAAACACACTGATAATCCCCTAGCTCTCTAGCAAAGAGAAGCCAACTTTTCCTTAGCTGTTTTATTGTTAATTTTTCAGAAGGCACTCAATCAGACATAAGGAGATGAACTTTTATAAGTTCATTTCTTTTGAAAAAAACTTCAAACTTCAGACACAGAGTAGCTCCAGATGTTTAATTCCCATGCATGCTGATTGGCAGAGCAAAGGTAAAAGCATGTTTTAAAGAAGTTATTTTTTATTTAATACAAATGGACACCTATGTCCTCCTATTTCCTCAAAATATCCATGCTTTAGCTTTCTTTCTGCTCATCTTCACATCCACATTAAATGTGCTGTTGTTCTGTTACTCCATGTGTTTATCCTGGCCACCGTACATATCTTCATCAGAGCAAAGAACAGAAGCTCAGAAATCTCTGGAGTAGCAAAGCTGCCAGAGAAGGTAAAAGCAGATTTTGGAGACTGGTTTACCTGGGGAGTCTATATGTCACATAAGACTTCCAGCAGGTCTGCTGAAATGCACCTTTGTGGGAGGAAAAGAGCTGCTTTGGGAGCAATCGGGATCCCGGGTGAAAGCTTTTCTCTTCAAACCAGCTGCTTCGTTAGTCATCAGAAAACACTGATGGGATTGTTTCAAGTTTTATGCACATTTGCCTAAGGCATTGGATGGGCACTTCTTTAAATAGAAAAACAAATAACCAAATCACAAATGATTAAGAGAGTAATAAAATGGTGATTTTTTTCTTGAAACCTCATCCCACCTGTACTTGGATATGCAGATGAGTTTTTAGGTCACTAACAGCTGTCCTAGCAAGGGAAGTAATCAAAAATCTGTACAGGCAGATGATAGAAATAGGACACACAAAGTCCCCTTTCCGTTGTGGGATGGAAATGTCAGCAGCTCCCACATAAAATGTTTTTATAGTTCAAGCCTGGGACTGCCACTTTGAGCAACTAAGTCTGTACTTGTTTTAAAAATTCCAGAATTTTTTTTCTAGATCTTAGTTTCTCAATACAGGAAGGTGAGAAACAACTTCCTTCCTTTCAGCACTTTCTGTTACCCTTTTTTTTTTTTCCTAAATTGTAGCATCTCCAGGCAGAGAGTTGTGCATACCTTAATGGGTAGGCACCTAGCTATCTCTACATGGCTTCTGCATGGCGATGCAAATAGAATAGTACACCAAAATTGTCTCACCATGGTCTTCTATACAACACTGAACTGAAAAATAAGACCCCATGCCACGGAATACATTCAGTTGAATTCTGTATTTGAATATATGCAAGAATTACATATGCAGTTAAATTTTAAAATCTTTTTCAAAGGCAGAAGCAGGATACTCCTTTGGTATTTCCCCCTTCAGCTTTTTTAGGGAGTTTAGTAAACAGTGAATTTTAATTTGGACAGATTTTGCCAACTTTGGTCAAAGAGCGAATATTTTATTTGTTAGGGAAAGGACAAATGTCTATAAAAGAATACATGCAAACTTATTGTCAAAAGCTGATATTTCAGGTATCTGACTGAATTTCTTGTGTATTTATCTCAGAGGACAAATAATTTAAATGAAAATGTTTGTATTTTATTTCTAGTTTCAGTTATTCAACTTTTGTTCCAGACACAGGCCAACATTCGGAGGAAACTATGTCTTTACTTCCACAGTTATCTAGCTGAAGCATATCAGTAAAGAGGTTTGTCATGGTTTGGGATTGCCCCCTCTGGAAGCTGGGGGGCTTAGAGGTGATTGGGTGCAGGGCAGTTTTCCCTGGAGGGCCAATCACCGCTCGTCTTGTTCACTTCTACTGAAAAATCATATATACACAGCCACCGGAAGTTGTTGGCAATTGGTCTGTGTCTGCTGCTGTGTGTGTGGGTGTGAGAAGGCCGGGGGTGGCAGGGCCTCCTTCTTCCCTCCTCCGTGGGGGGAAGACTCTGCCTAAGCCAGGGTTGGAGGCAGCACTGGAGTGAGTGTGTGTTGTGAAGGAAGGGATTCACAACACCTGAAGGTAAGAGGGAGAGAGAGGCAAGCTCCTTGTGAGGAGGCCAGGCCCTCTTTCCCCCCACCCCTTCTTTCTAGACAGATTGCAGAGCTCGGGACAGTTCATAACTGGACTGAACCCCTGTAGCAAAAGCTGAGCGGGGGCTTTTCCCTCTCGTTGTAAGTGGGAGTGGATGCGAAGCTTAGTATTTTGAAGCTGAGCCAAGAGACAGGCCGGAGGAGGAGTCTCGGTGCCAGGGAGAAAAACTCCAGGTGAAATTGGAGATGGGCCAGAGAGAGGCTTGGCAGGTGCCCTACAGAGGTTTGACCGGGGGCAGCCGAAAACTGACTTGGAGGACGTTTGATAAGCTGACTACACTACAACAGCCTACAGAACCAAAGTATGAAGTATGAGAGAGAGAACCACACAGCAGAGATGGCACGGAACCAAGGAGAAAGGACTCAGAAACATCTTGGACTTTGTGAGGAAGAAAAGAGTTTGGCAAACAGCTGGAGGTTGGTGGGGGAGTGCTCCGGTTTCCCGAACACTCCCACGAGAGAGAGACTGGGTACCTATCAGCCTGAAGAGCTCTTTCCTGGACTCAATTGAGGGAGAAAGCTTAAAGGTACTGATAGAAGTGTATAATATTATATATATAGTTGCTTTTAGTTTGTACAGTATATTTATTTGTGTAAAATAAATGTATATATACTTCCCCTTTCCCCTATAGAAGCCTCTTGCCTGAAAGTTTCTCTTCAGTGTTGAGATAAATTGTGGGAAGGGGTGGGGGAAGCCTGGAAATTGGATTTTGGATTTCTGTGGTGGCTCAAACAGCCACAAGGTTCTTTATAAAAAAGCCTTACAACCAACCAAACACCCACAAAAAAAGACCTTGCAAAAAAACCCCAGCAAACCAGCATGCAGCTAAATCAAAGAGGATGTATTTCCATGTGGTTTTGACAGCACTTACCATAAGAAGCTCTATGGGAATGTAGTCTCTATATTGAGTAGATGCTTCTATATGTCTTCTACTAAATGGGGTAGCGGGATTGGAAATTCTCCAAGAGCCAGTCTGTCTTTTTGATAAAACTACTCTTCTGTGGCACCTTTGCTAAGAGCTTGTTGCTGTTTTTAGTGCTTCATGTCTTACTCCAGAGAAAGAAGCAGCTGTGAGCTCCACCACTACATGCCTGTTATGTGACTGCAGCTATCTATTATCACAATATTTGCTTTTGTATACCTTCAACCTTTCTAGGAGTTTACCTGTTTAAGGTAATTTTACAAAAGGCACTATTGAGGAAGCATGGTATAGCATAAACACTCTCTGGGATCTTTCATGGATTTTTTTTTTTTTTTTTGCTTTCTATCTTTCTTATTTTCTGCCCTATAACATGGAAGACAATTCATTCTTCCTCTGGTATGATGTACACACAGCATGTTCACAAAGATGAGACAGAAAAAAAAAGGAAAGCAGAATGCCCTTCCAACCATGACTGATTTATACCATTCCTGGAATTCAAATTCGTTATTAGGTCAGTATTTCAAACCAGTTTAACTAGTTTTGTGGTAATTTGTATTTACAAAGCATTTCTGGTCCTATCAGTAAATCTGGACCTTCCTTCTATTCTACTGAGTTTGCTTTTGGCTTAGCAATGTAACTGTTGCAATGAAGTGTAGCTTCTGGCTCTAACAAACAATTCAAAAATTTTCTGTTCCTCTGGACTTATTTTGGTGCTTTTCGTTTTCAAACAATCAAGAACTTAAGTACAGGAAAGTGGCGTTGCTGAAGGATGTCGCATTTATCTCTCTTTTCTGCCCATGTCAAATGCACCCCTTGTGGTGGTAATCAAGGGAAACAAGAACAAAGAGAATAAGAAAGAGAAAATAAAGGGAATAATAGAACTAAACCACTCTGTGATTGCACATGAGTCACTCATAGCTCAGACCATTAGCACAAAGAAGAAAGAAAGAAAGAAAGAGTTTTTCATCTGTTTTAAATTGGCATGAGGAAAGCTGATTTATTAATTTCATATTACGTACATATTTCCTCTGACTTCAACAAAAAATGCTCCTATGCCGAATAGGCAGAACCAGAAAAAGAAGTAAAGATAAAATAAAGACAAAATGCTCTCAAAATACATCAGGGATTTATAGCTGGAGTAAGTACTAGTTGCTGTTAACTGAGGAAAAACATGTCCCAGTTAGGCATTCAGGTGGTGACAGATGTTTTGTGGAAACAATTTGGGCCTGTAAGAAAGAGAGAACCTTGGGCTCTAATGCAAGTGAAGACTCGGCCTTTGGTGGAAGGAAGAGGTCCTAATAAGGACAGAGAGTTAATCAGGTCAGTTAGACTGTGATGGTTAACTGTATATTAATTTTGACAGTTTACTGTCATGAACGACAACATACCACAGAGTCAGAGCTCAAGATGCCAGCAATACCGTGGGAAGGTGAAACAACTTAGTGAGTCACGAATTTTCTAGGATGGCTAATGCATCTGAGATTTGCTGCCCTGTGGCCTTTTAGCTCTGAATCATGGCATACGTGTGATGCATACTACATGAAATGATGACAGCCATATGTCTGTGCATCCAGTCCAGTTCAGACTGTAGCTGTATTTGGCCAAGACAGCAATATGAAAAACAAAAACCATTGTGGTCAATCTATTTAAAAGGAATGTTGGCTTAAATATTCTTGCAGTATTGGAACACAGTTTAGGGGAGCAGCATCAAGCCTTTTTGGAGGATGTGTAACACAAGGGTCAGTAAGAGAAAAACATAATCCTATACAGATTATGCTGGACAGCCTGAATGGTAGTTCACCTTATTTGCAGTGAAATACCTACAACAGAACAGAAAATTTATCTCATTTAGGGAATAGCACCATTTAAGTGGCTGCCATATTTATATTATATCTGCAATATAATATTGAGTTCAGCTACAGCAGAGTCCAGCATCAGTGTCCCATTCCTGCCATATTTAAGTCCTTTGAAAAATATCCTAATCCAAATCATTCATTACCCAGAATTAGTGCTTGAACCTGTTTTGCAATAACAATAGCTGAAATCATAAACGTAGTTAACTTTTGCTTATTGCTATCTTCTAAGAACAAAACTGCAAAAAATGTGCCTTTGCTAAGGTTTACACACCACTCCGCGGAGTCAGTTCAATTCAGAGAGACTGCAGCATGTCCTAACTATTTCTTCATTTTGCACAGGTGAGACAAAACATGCTGTGGAGGTTGAAGTGCCACAACCTTCTTATTCCATTTATTCATCTGGAAACTTAACTAAATAACTAGGATGCAACCACATAGGGCCTTAACATTTAACACTGAATACATTGAACCGAGTCCACACCAGATGGCAACTAGCAAAGAGAGCAAAACAGCACTTAAGCAGAAATCAAAATTATTCCCATACAATTACAAAAAGACGGGAAGTCTGTATTTTCTAACTGGACTGACACATTTTCCTGCATTCATTGTGTGTGATAATTCTATTTGTTTTACCTACCATTCTGCTGATGAGTTGGGTATCTTAGATTACACACCTGAAGTGCATACTGAAAGGAGTTACATTAAAATAAATGAGCCTATTCATTTTCAGAGCTTTGAGAGAGAAAGGCTTAAACTTTCACAGCAGGTAGAACTACCTATTTCATTTAAAAATACTGCTAGGGAAAAGAAGAATCTAATAGCTATCTCATGTCAAGAAGGTGTTATAAAGAATACTACATCTGGTATCAACTTTGGACTTTAAAAGAAATAAGAAAGACCCCAGTATCTACATCTCATTTACATTCAGAGCTGACTGGTAACCTATTCCCTTTTGTTCCCTGTGTCATCCTTCCATACCTTCCGTCCCTGATGTCAAATATCGTTTCTAGGGTAAGTGTCAGAGGAAGAAGGCAGATTTTTCGTACACAGAGGGTTCATTACATACTTCTACTAAAGTATGTTCTTACATACATACTAAAGCTGAAATGTCAGATGTTGGTCTTAATGATTAAAATAAAAAACACTATTTTGTGTGTGCCAATCAAACACATATTGCAAAGAATCATAAGGGTAAAATTATACCATAGAGTGTTGGGATCTCTGTGTTTATGGGAACATTAATAGATGCATTTTTTTCTCACAGTGGAAGCACACTAGCCTTTTATATTTTAAAGGTCCTTGCATGGAATATAGGTGGGATGCACTCTTACCGTGTAGCTCTGTAATAGAGCACTACCATTGTAAGAAATAGACCATAAGCTTTGCATTGAGTTTGCAAAAATCTCAGGACAGAGGCTTGTCAGGCCTGCTCTGTGTGAACTGGTCTTGACCTGCCTGCAACATTTGTTCACTCAGTTTAGCTGTAACATGCTAATGCAACTCTATAGCATAGAGAAATGCAGACTTGGGATGGCAGCAGAGTCCCTGAAAGGGATGATGCAGTGTAGAGGACCACAGGAGTGGGATGATAAGGGATTGAGCACAGGCTGGCACTGGAAATCCTTTAGGAATAAACATTTCAGTCATGGTCAGTTACAGAAATGCAGACCTGGAGCTGCATAAAACTGGGTTCGGGGGTGACAAAGATAGCAAATCCAGTGTGTAGAGCAATGGAGGAAGAAGAAAGGTGTAAAAATATGTTAGGAAACCTAGAAAAATGACCCCATGTGGACCCTACAGTGAGGAGAAAGATACCATCAGCATGAACACCACATTTGTTCTGGAAAAGGACTCTGGCTGCTGCTGACTCAGTGTTATAACACACACACACCAGAACGAAATCACCAACTTTAGGATTTCCAAGAGGGGTGGCAAGGCAAGCACACCACCAGGAAAAGGGCTAGAAACTAGCTATATATAGTAATATAGTAATATATAGTAATTCCAACTGTATTATTATTGTTTTTCCTTTGAAAATTAGAGTTTGACAAATAATGATTACATTGTTAAGATTTTAGTTATGCTGACAAGAAATTATTGTCTTTATATGTATGCTTCTTTGTTAAAAGTAAGGTTTCAAACATTACAATATACTTGGCATGACTTTCGCATTCTCACTAAGAGTATGCACAAGTGGCCTTACAAAGAATGTCTGGCAGCGTCCTGGCTGTGGAAAGGAAAATCAACCACCTTCCAAAAAGATAGTGCAGCTAAATCATCAAAAATACAGGCTTATCCATGCTCTCTTTCCAGTTGATTAAATTCCAGTTAGCAAGGACCACCTCAAAAGTGAGAGGTTAATTCAGTTTGCACAATCCATTCGGCAACTTGACTTGACAGCGTCACAGCCAATAAGCATGCCAATTAGTGTGATGTATTTCTATTAATTTCAGCATTAACTACAAAAATAACTAGTCCGGATATTCTGGAAGTACTGTCATTTGAACATATAATAGAACTGAGTATTGAATTAATCTAAATGGATCTTAATTATGCATATGAAAAAGTATATAACTTTGGACATAAACATCTGGCTGATGACAGGTGAGGGACTGGCTATAGTGTTCATTTGTAACACAGCTCACTATTAGTTGAGGTGCAAACAACCCATTTCATCATGAACAAATGCCACTGACAGACATTATTTCACATCTCTCTTCAGAGCATTTTGTCCTCTGGATGGAATTTAATCTCTGCAGCTAATGTCACTATGGTACTGCTGGTGACTACAACGGGCAACGTGGCATTATCCACAAACTGTTATGCAGGCAAAGATTTGCACATTGTTTACCCATTACTTGTGTGATGGAACCTTAAATAATCTTTTCATTTGATGCAGTTTTCCTAATTTAATTCGAAATAATATATCAGGTTTTGTGCTGGGAGGAAATGATTTCCACAATTTTAGCTAGAAGTGAAAATATGCATGGAACCAGGACGAAAATTAATCCTGAAAAATACCTATTGAGTCTTAGCCCATGATTTTTAAATCACAGTTCTCATACTTGATGGTTTTTTTTCTTCTTCATTTTTTCTTTTTTTTTTTTTAATTTGGTGTCATCTCATTAGACGAGTTTGATGTTACCCCTAGCTCTTCTCAAACTATTATTTCCATGTGCAAAAGCTTATTCCCACTGAAGACGTTTGCAGTCTCACTGTTTAATGTAAGCAGGTTTTGACCCATTGAATATACAAGGCTTTAAACAGCCCATTTTAAAAGACATTTTTTCCTATGCTGTGAACCCCTGAGGTACTACGCCAAGGTTAGGAAGCTGAGCATAGTTATTTTTGTGCTTTATAAAATGTTTAACATTTTCAGTGCATAAATCATTTTTAACTTTACCTAATTTCAGAGCATAAAGGGCATGTCAAACTTTACTAAACTGAAGCCCCAGGAAACAGTCTATAACAATGATGGATTTTTATAATGATATAACCCTTAATGAATTATTGTAGTTCCTTAACAAGGTTTTAATAAGAAATTTCTTTTGCCAGCATGGTTATTAGTTCTCTCATCTGAATAGCCCTGGGCCTGTCTGACACAGAATTGTACAACATAATATTTCTTTCTGTGTCAATCATATAATACTACAAATCTCCAAGCCTGAATAAAAGAACTAACTTTTCATTTCTTTGATTTTTTTTTTCTTTTTTTAACCATAAAGGTCGGGGGTTTTGAACATGTAACTTGAAATGAAGATGTGTTGACTACAATACAACTGTTACTTATGTGTAATGGAAGAGTGCCCACTGCTACTTAGACACTTTCACTGTGGTACATGATCTTTTAAAACTGAGTAGATGCTTGTCTGTGTCCTTTTGCACATTTTTATGGATACATTGTTCTCTTTTCTTCTTCTTTAAGGTATTTCTATATGTCTGAATGATATTTTGAATATTCTGAAAGACATTAGTCTTTTTTATTTTAGTGATCATACTTATACTTGTCACCATGTGTTCATGTATGTGTACACATAATTATTTACTGATGTCCACTTGAGACAATTTAAATACATTTTTAAACCTTAGCTTTAAAATACTAAAAGAACATTAAACCTTCAAAGTTGAGCAGTGAAATGTTAAGAAATGCCTGTCCTATCTTTGTTCACTCCTCTTGTGTATATGTTATGCTACAGTTATTAATTACTTGTTTAATTATTCAGGAGACACTAGACTAAAGCTGACCACAAAAGGCTTCAGAAAAAAACTTACAAGACTCACTGACTACATGATATGATGTAGTATGGAGTTTCATGTCAAAAAGTGTAAGTCAATCAGCATGGTTAAAACAGCAGTAAATGCTCAAACACTGCAATGGACTCTAAATTCATTACTCCAATAAAGAAAAGGATTTTGTAGTAATTGTATATTTCTCAAAAAACATCGGATCAATACCCATCAGTGATCATAAAGGCAAGTGGAATGTTAGCAATTATTAAGGAAGGATTTGAGAAGAAAATATGGAATACCATATAACCATAGAAATGCATAGAAATTCACTTTATGATGGTACTTGCATCTGGAATACAATATAAACTTCTAATCCCTCATTTCAAAAGGATATATGAGAATTAAGAAAGGTACGGAGAAGAGTGACAAGCATGATTAGAGGTAGAGAATAACCTATGTCCAAGGACAAGGTAAATACACTCAGAATCTTAGATGGGGAGAGTAAAAGAAAAGAAGAAGGAAACAAAATTTTAAAAAAGAATAACTGAGGAAGGCTGTAATACAAAAATATAAAGTCAAGAGTATCATGGAAAGGGGAAATATATCTCACGCCAGCAATCAGAACTACATACAGATGATTAAATTATTAGGTGACAAATCTACAAGTGACAGAAAAAAGTACTTTTTCACAGGTCACATAATTTCATTGTGGGACTAATTGCCACAGAATATTGTGGAGACCACATGCATAAATGGGTTTAAAAAAGTGATTATACAAATTAATGAAAGAAAGGTGTCAAAAGCTATTAAACATGATGAAGTGATTCCCCAGCTCAGAAAATCCTTTTTTTGTTCAAGTCTTGGTATGAGAGTAGGCTTCTGTTGTTCAGGTATAAAAGGAATAACCACCGAGATAGGATTTTGGACATATTTTTATATAGACATGTTCGATTTCTTACATGAAATGAGATCTTGAATACAAACACAGCATTTTTACGTTCGTTTTCCAAATATTAGGCTTTACTGGATTAGGCATTCCTTGTGATCTGCACTTTTTTTTAGCATTCATTTGGCCAGAAAACAAACTTGTTTAAAAGCTGCAATTTTATTTTTCTTTTTATGTACTGTTGTCTTGAAATGTACAGCTACTACTGGTGCAGTCACACTGTATAACTGCAATTTCTTCTTTCATTGGGCAAAAAGCATCTCAGACATAGCAAACACTTTTTATTGCATGTGTTGCATAGATAAACTAGCCTGAGTTGTAGGATACTGTGGTTCTGAGTCAGGCTCAATATTTCAGAAAGGAAAAAGGTTCCCTCCTAGCATGAGGGCCTTTCTGTGGGACACAAATTAAAGTTTGCATAAAGATTATGGACATGAATGTTTGACTTGCACACCTCAGGACAGTACCCTACCAGCTTCACTATTTTTCTGCTAAGGTAGGCTATGCAGTCTTGGACATTCTTTGTGCATGTTTGATCTAGTGAGTGTCACTGTGAAGATGGCATTCAAAATGGGTGAAAACTGTATGAGAATCAGAGTTTGGTAAGGGCTTAACCTAGCCATAAATAAATTGTTAACTGTAAGGCAACATCAGTTATTGCTGGGTTAACCTTGTGATTGGCTGCCAGACACCCACCCAGTCTCTCTCTCACTCTCATTTTCCCACAGAACAGGGGGAGAAAGTGCAATGAAGAATCTCATAGTCTGAGATAAGGACAGGAAGATCATTCACCAGTTATGACTGCAGGCAAAACAGACTCATCCTGGGGAAAATGAATTTAACCTATTCACAATTAAAATAGATTTAGGTGAAAAACAAAAAACTAAACCACCTCTCCTCCCTTCCCTTTTTCCCAGGCTCAACTTAACTCTTCTCCCATGACCCTGCACCCCAGGTGGCACAGAGGGATGAGGAATGTGGGCTTGGGAGTCAACCCATAACAGCTCCTTGCTGCCACTTCTTTCTCCTCACACTTTCCCCCTTATCCAGTGTGGTCTCCTGCATGGGCTTCAACTTCCTTGAGAACACATCCACCTGCTTCCATGAAGGGTCCTCCGTGGGCTGCATGAAAATACATGATTCACCTTGGTCCTCACCACCTGCTGAGGGGAATCTCTGCTCTGGCTGCTGGAGCACCTCCTCCTTCTTTTTCTTCTCTCACTTTGGTGTCCACAGGGCTTCCTCACACATTTTTGCCCTCACTCCTCACTGTCATTTAATGTTTTGCCTTTTCTTAAAAGTGTTTTCCCAGAGGTACCACCATCTTTGCTGAAGGAGGCTGTTGGAGGCGGCTGGAACCAGATGGGTCAGTCCCAGCCTCTCCTTAGAGATGCAGCCTCTGTAACCCCTGCCTGCTGATGCCTGAGCTCTTGCACCTGGCACAGTTTTATGGTGTTGCAGGTGCCCCTGGAAAATAAAACACGCCAATTTTATCAGCTTCTGTACTGCTTCAGCTGAAATACAACGGTACTCTGTTTTCACTCTTCTATAAAGACATGATCCACGAAACCTAGGGTCAAATGACAACTGAGCAATGTTTTTGTGGATATCATTTTTGTACTGAGTCTAGGTGCTATGGAGTTGATTTACTAAACAGTAGATTTTATAATGCTGGAGTTTGGATTTGTGACCAAAACAGTGTTGAAACACACCAGTATTTTAGCTCTACAGCATTAAGTCCTTCTCTGTTTTCATTCTGTTGCCCCAGATAGTAATCTTGGGCTTAGCAAGAGGCTTGGAGGAGAGACAGCCAGGACAGCCAACAACAACTGACCCAAATGATATTTCATATCATATAACATTGTTCTCAGCAATAAAACAATTTTTCCAAGGTAATTCTTGCTCGTTTGTCTGCTGGTAGGAGGTAGTGAGTGACTGCCTTTGCATCACCTTTTCTATTTTTCTCTTTACTTATAAAACTATCTTTTTCTCAATGAACACGTGTTTTGTTTTGGTTTGTTTTTTTTTCTCACAGCTTCCCTTCCAATTTGCTCCTCCATTCTGGTGCATGGAGTGAGTGACTCGATGGGGGCTGCCAGCCAGGGTCAGCCCAGAGGTAGAAAATGGTTCAGATTTTTGCGTAAGCCAAAAGCTAATGACATCTGAGATGATTGCCTCTGCACTAGATGATTTATGCTTACTTTACACTGAATGGAAAGAAGCAAAGACTGATAGGACACTTCATATGATTCATAAGATCAGTGCAGGTAAGACTGATCCACCGGTATGTTATTCACAGATTTGTTTTGGTTCCAGGTTCTGACTTCGGCGAAAATAGAAGACCAGCCGGTTTGCTGCTTAGGTAACTGTACATGCAAGATAAAGCAAGAATATAAGTATGTTAAAAATATTTTTTGCTATTCCTGCTCTGGAAAGGCCTCCATGTTGACTCTTTTATGGTTCAGCAATCCTAGCAGGATGAATTTTTATTTGTATAATCAATTATGTATAAAAACCAGGGCTGAGCAAATAGATAATATTTTACTTCAATAAGCCATTCTTGGAAGGCATTCTATCAGAAGAGTGATTCAAATCTTTCAATACTAATGTCTGTTCAGTTATAAACTTTTCAAAGGGAAAACTTTAACGCATAAATTCAAATTATTAACACAGAATACTAGAAGGAATTACTGACACAGACATACAAAGACCAAGTATATGTGTGAGACATTGGATTATTATACTAATTATTGGCTTGGACCAACTCAAGTGTGTGTGTGGGGGGAGAAGGGACAGGTCGAATTTCAGGAAGGTGAAGTGGTGCCCTGTTCTATACTTCAGCCCCTTGGATCCTCCTTGGGAACCCCTGGGGAGCACTGCCCACACCACACTCCCTGTAGCTCCTAACCCAGCCTCAGGATGGCCGGTACACTGGAAGTCCCACCTGAGGGGGTGGCCACAGGGGGCCAGAGAGGATGAAACTAGCACGAAACCATTCAGCCATTGCATGATCACAGCTCTGCCATCTCTTGAATTCTTGCTAGCTGAATCTACAGGTGGATCTACAGGTGGTAGATATAATTCTGTCTTTTTCTTTCTCTCTTCTTTACTCCTTCTCCTAATCTCCTGTCTGGATATTTGGGTAACTTAAAGCTGGATGGGTTGGATTTTGCTAAATTGTATGGGTTAGCATGTGCTAAGTCAGTGCTTTGTGGAATGCTTTATTTTTGTTGAATATTGCCCTTTGAACTTTTCCCAACTTCCCTTATTTTCTAAAATTTGACAGTACAAGTGCGTTATTTGACCTCCTGAAAAACGTGTGCAGCGTCTTCTCCTGTGCACTCTCTCAAGGTATTAAAAGAAATGAAGACCCTTTTAATATATCCAGAGGGCAGATATTTTTGGTGCTTTGTATATTTTTAAAGTAAAACCCCTTTGATAAGCTTGTAGCTGTAATCTAGGGTCTTCCTATATGTCAAGAACATGAGACTTCATTTTATAGTTTAAGCCTTTTTTGTGTCTTATTTGGATTAAATTTACGTGAGAAATTTACATAAGTCAGGAGAAATCCTTATTGTATGATTCACCGTAACTCATTAGGGCTTTTGTTTCCATACATAAATGAACTCTGCTGATGTAAAACACAAATGATTGCACTTGGTTGACCCTGAAGTTATACATTCTTGAGAAAAAAGTATGGAACATCTTAAAAGCCATATGCCAACAGATGTAAAGGAGATGAATTCCACTATAAATATGGTGATTATTACTGGCCAGCATTGTGAGCAGCAAGTTTTTAAAGCATGCAAGCAAAGAAGGTGACGAGACAAGATTGATCTCAGAAATATTGATCTCATCCTGCAGCTTTGTGTTTCAGGACATCATTCACTTTCAGCTCTCTGTCTCAGTGGCAACCAGCTTGAACAGCTTGAACTTTTTTCTGTGTTACAGCTACTGTTGTGTGTACAGAGTTTTTGCAAAGAATGATGGGGAAGAGACTCAACATTCTTTAAGGAAGAGCAGAACAATGGCGTTCTTTTAAAATACATTCATGCAGTATCTTGATTAAATAAGTTAAGTTTGGTTGTACACAGATTTATTTTAGTACTCATGATTGGAGTAATTTCCTATACCAATATTTTTTTCTAGACTCTTTTCAGCAATATGTATATATATAAATGTGTATAAATTTATGGTTTTATATAAATGACTACGTACAATATAAAATATATATTAACATGTAAATATAATTAATAATGAGGATTATAATCAATAAAAGCTGAGCAAGAGAGAAATCGGAAAGACAATTAATCACTTAATATCTTTGCAAACGCATTATTAAGAATATTAAGCAAGCTATGATATGCCAGTTTGGATTAACTACTTGGAAGAGGACCAGACTATGTGACTTCATCTTCTGACTACAATGTACCAACAAAGATTTGAGATCTGACCTGGACTTCTTGTATTTTGTCAGTACCATCTATCCCAGTTGAGTTAAAGAGATGTTTCCCACTGTCTGGGTCAGTAGGAGCTGTCATAAGTATTTCTCAGTCAGCAGGAGTCATTCTTGAGCCAGTGGGAGCTGTCACAAACCATTTTGACATAACATGCATCATGCTGGAAGTGAGATTGACCTCTCCAACCTCTCTTGCTATTATATGCAGGTAATCAGGCCACTCCACCCATGTGGTAGCTCAAATTGAGTTCAACTCCACCACTCAACCTGACACTATTGATCTATCTTTTCAGCTGCAACAGCCATGTATCTGTGAAGCCTCACCCAAATCAATGGGATTATTCTAGTGGGAAGTTATTTTGGACTGCAAAATATGATCCTTTATCTCACATGATTTTACCCTGCAAACCATCAAAGGGGGAGTTTTGGTTGCATTTGAAAAGACTGCAGGATAACAACAGATGCTCTGTTGTGCAGAGCAAAGCATCTGACACACTAAGTGGCTAGTTCTGAAAGTGCACTGGGTTTGGCAAGTAGGGTCTTCTAACAGAGTTTTCTGAGAAAAAATCCCTTCCACTATGGGAAAGTCAAGTGTTGCAGAAAAGAGAACACAGTGGATGTTATACTCGTTGCAGTGGGTGATGGGCAGTACTGGAGAAATTTTTATCTTTTATCTCTGAATAAGTTTTCAACCATGAACCCTGTCGTGAAGGAAGTGACTAAGCTTTCCCTTTCAAGAGAGAATAATGGAAACTACTTTTAAAGTAACTTCTTAAAGTTACTTTTCTTTATCCAGTGGTTCCTGGCTACTTTATAACTGAATATGAACATTTACAGAGAACATGAGCCATTGTTGCCCTAAATTTCCTTTTTGGTTCAGGGGAATCAAACCCCACAAAGCCTATCTTGCAGAAATACTTCTACTTTGAAGTACTACCTGGGAACAACATGAGTATGAGTGAGGGGAAACTCTTCACTGATCCTCTAAAAGCCTTTTTCCTGTGCCATGTATGTTTAAAGATTAATTAGATACACAGGTACAGTCTGCACTACTGGGAGGACCTGAGCAGGGTTCACAACTTTGAACCCTATTTTAGATTGTGATACTTATATATACCTCATCTCACAATAGATAGTCTGTGGGAGAGTTCTGTACCTTTTATCTAGTAGTGGGTGGCTAGAGTTTCTTCATGTGTAACATCTAAATATCCCACAGTAGAGATTTGAAGATCAGTCTGTGGGACATCTGCAGTAGGTCAGTCTCAGTTCCTATTGCTGAAGTAGTTCCACTTCATGTGAGTGATTATGGAGTAAATGGTCCTTGTGATAGCATAAGAGTGTGTGTCACTCCGTGACCTATCGACAAGCCTCAGTGTACGTGATGAAGAAGGAATATCCCTCTGTAATATACCTTTATCAATAAATGTATTTAGGAAAAGCTTTCTGTGGATCATAAATGAGGACTTTGCTCTTAGTCACATGGAAAGTTCAGATCCGGAAAGGCAAAAGATAAATGATCTCTGATTTTCCACTTCCAACATCACTGTTCTTAGTGTTATTGTTAACAGCTAAAAAGAAAAAGAATAGGAAGCTTTAGGAGCTCGCTTTTGTGTGGTCCTTTTCAATAGGAGCTATGTATATGACTGAAGACTGTGACATATCCTCAGGAAAATACTCTTTGGCAGGTAAGGAGAGGGAAAAAATAGGACAATTTGCTTTTTTAAGACAAGAAGCTAGATTTGATGACACATTGCAGCTCCTAGTTCTGCAGAGAGTGACCCCGGTGCTATTTCTAATTGGTAGGGGATCCTGCTTCTGTACTTGGTGGCATAGCCATAACAAGAATGCCAGTACATAATGGTGAGATGGAATCATGAACTGAATTAATATAGAGATTTTATGCGTAAGAACTGGCTGGATGGCCAGACTGAGAGAGTGTTGGTGAACGGTGCTGCATCTAGTTGGTGGCCGGTCACTAGTGGTGTCCCACAGGGATCAATGCTGGGCCCAGTTCTGTTTAATATCTTTATTGATGATCTGGATGAGGGATTGAGTGTACCATTATCAAATTTACAGATGACACCAAGTTGGGGGGGGAGTGTTGATTTGCTGGAGGGCAGGAGGGCTCTTCAGAGGGACCTGGACAGACTGGAGAGATGGTCTGATTCCAATGAGATGAAGTTCAACAAGGCCAAGTGCCGGGTCCTCCACTGTGGCCACAACAACCCCCTGCAGAGCTACAGGCTGGGGACAGAGTGGCTGGAGAGCAGCCAGGCAGAAAGGGATCTGGGAGTTCGGATTGACAGGAAGCTGAACATGAGCCAGCAGTGTGCCCAGGTGGCCAAGAAGGCCAATGGCATCCTGGCCTGGATCAGGAACAGTGTGGTCAGCAGGACCAGGGAAGTGATTCTTCCCCTGTACTCAGCGCTGGTGAGGGCACACCTTGAGTACTGTGTCCAGTTCTGGGCTTCTCAATTCAGGAAGGATATTGAGGTGCTGGAGCAGATCCGGAGAAGAGCAACAAGGCTGGTGAAGGGACTGGAGCACAAGTCCTATGAGGAGAGGCTAAGGGAGCTTGAGATTGTTTAGCTTGGAGAAGAGGAGGCTCAGGGGAGACCTCATCACTCTCTACAACTTCCTGAAAGGAGGTTGTAGCCAGGTGGGGGTTGGTCTCTTCTCCCAGGCAACCAGCAGTAGGACAAGAGGGCACGATCTTAAACTCTACCAGGGGAAGTTTAGGTTGGATATTAGGAAGAAATTTTTTGCTGAGGGAGTAATCACGCATTGGAATGGGCTGCCCAGGGAGGTTGTGGATTCACTGTCCCTGGAGGTTTTTAAGATGAGACTGGATGTGGCACTTAGTGCCATGGTCTAATAACCATGGTAGTGTTGAATCAAGGGTTAGACTTGATGATCTTAGAGGTCTTTTCCAACCCAGTTGATTCTATGATTCTATGATTCTTCCATTACTTGGTCATACAATGTATCTTTGTTTCACTTGGTTGCAACTACTAGCACAGTTCAACGAGTTCCACCACTGGCTTCTGTTTTAGTCTATTTGTTTGAAATTGAATATTTAGTCTCATGATCCCATTTGATATCCAGGTCTACCTCTTTTCTCAATGTCTTTTCTCCATGTCATGTGTTACTATTTGATATAATTCACCCCTATAGAATGTATCATAGAATCATAGAATGGTTTTGGTTGGAAGTGAGTTTAAAGATCATCTAATTCCAGTCCTCCTGCCATGAGCAGGGACACCTTCCACTAGACCAGGTTGCTTAAAGTTCCGTCCAAAGCCCTGTATTATGTTTCTCTCTGGATTGCAGGTTTTGTATGGTCTGCTATAGTCTCTTTTCTCCTCCTCCCCGTCTAAGAATATTCCATGTATTCCTCATTCCCTCATAAACTAGTTGTTGTGATTACAAAGGAAAATTAGACAAACAGTCAGATTTTAATAGAAAGCAAGCTCTGCCATTCAGATTACTGTAAATATCTACAGGACTGATAAACAATCTCTGCTTTTTGAAGCAGAACTGAGATGTTCTTCATGTTACTGAATGGTGGAATGATGCAGAGTTCCAATGTGGTTGATCATAGCTCTTTCCATTCACTTAGCCTGCAGTGAAGCACTGTGTGCTAAATAATTCCTATCCTAAAAATCAAGCAAGCAAGCAAACAAAACCAAACTTCCAAACCCTAGAACAAACCTAGTGGAGAACAAATCATATAATAATAACAATAAAAATACACCAGATAAGATCTTGTCATCCTCTTCCCTGCGCTCCCATAACTTTCAAGCAGGTATACTTTATCCAGACTAGTCTTCTTCCATTTTATTATCTAATTACTCAACATACACCATATAGCTGGGAAATGTGTGTTCAAGGACCATGGAATGCTGAATTTCCTGAGTGCATCACAATTACAGAAACATCTGTGCTAAGTGACTTTGCCTTGAATCACTGTGAAAATCTGCTCTATTTAGCAGCTTTGTACAGATCTGATCCTTATATATGCTGAAATGGTAATGAATGTTGGTTTTCTCTTTTAGTTATTGTGACTGCATGTGACCAACATGAACCTGATGTCTCACTGTCATGTGAAAATCCATTTTCCTTTTTCTATTTAACGGTCAAAACCTGTCACTATTATAGATTTACTGTGGTGACAACACAACAGCAGCAGACTCAGACTCATGTTTGAAAACTACAGAAGAATGTATACATTACACTGTAGCTGACAGGCCAGAGAGAGGCAAAATACAAATAAAAGGAATGCTTTATTTGCTTGTTTTATCTTACTTTTTTATTACCTTCTGTATTTTCATTTCGTAAACTTCAGTTGTGTCTTTAGCAAAAGGTCACATAGATGGTTTATCCTGCATTATAGACCAATAATTCCATCACAATTAACATTAAGCTTCCTAGAATTAATTAGGCTACAAGGGACCTCTGAAGCTTATTCAGTCTGACCTCCTCCTCGAGGATCAACTGTGAAATGATACCAGATTACTTCAGATTTTTTCCAGCCTTTGGCCAAGCAATTTGTTACAGATTTAATGTTCTTTGTGCCAAAGATAGTGCCTGTACCTGGAATTGCCTTTGCTGTCAATAGTGGTCATTGCCTTCTGTTCTTTCTCTGTGACCCTTGAGAAGAATCTGGCTTCATCTTCTTTTTAGCCACCGTTAGGTAGAGGAGCAAGACTGCAATCCCATCCCTCCACAGACTTTCTTTTTGAGTCTAGACAAATGCAATTCCCTTAACCTCTCTGTGTACCTCCTGTGCTCTAGCCACCTGTTTTGGTGACTTACCCTATTTTGATGTTGATCACTTGCTGAACTGAGAGATTCAAAACTAGACACATTATTCTATATGCAGCATCTGAAGATGATTTGGGGAGGACTCCAAAATGGTCTGATTTGTCTAATGTTAACTTTACAACCTTGAACAAAGTGTGTATTTACTTGGAGTAAATTTTGTAGAAATCCTACCTGTTGAGACACCTGGAAAAAAGATGATGTAAGGAGGGATGGGAGACAAAATATGGTGATAATAGATAAAAATAGAGAAAAATTTCTTTCCAACTATCTACTAGACCTTTTAATATCTCAAAATTAAAATCCTAACTGAATGGAATTGTTTTTTTTCAGAGCTGTTGTGCATCTGAAAGGCCCTGAGTTCAGAATATCTCTAAATACTGAAATCTTGATATTGCAAATCATCATCTCAATTTTGTAGTACACATTCATCCTTTAATAATATTCTGTGTGGCTGAATTCCTACATGGCTGAATGTATTGTCTCAGGAAAGCGCTTCATGGAAAAAGGAGTTTGTTTTACCTATTAGGTATTCTCAAGATTTCTGGATAATCTGTTGCTGCTTAATTGTTTTCTGACATTTTTCATTCTGATACCCTCTATATGTGACTAGATGGACATACTTTGTTTTCCAGTATCTCCATGTTATAAAAACAGCTCATTACTTACAGAAATAATAAAAATAGTCATAGATTTGTCTAAAAAGGAAATAAATGGGTGAAAATTAATCCCATGGTATGCAAAGATCTGCAAGAGAAGTGCACAGCAGGAGGTAAAAGGAACAAAGATTTTTCTAGCATATGGAAGAATACAGACTTTTCAAACAATTTAAAGTAATCAATATTAAAGTTATTTGCTGAGTGGTTTACAGCTTTATGCTTTCTTTCTCTCAAGCAAGATTTAAGAATAATTCCTCTTCATCCCTTCAGGATGCTCTGAATTATATACAGGAAGGTCTTTCCAAGCATAATCTCACATTCAGAAAATAATAACCTTAGGTTCATGTAAAAGTTTAATATAATATGCCCTTATTTCTGCTACTGTTGATGTTGGCAATAAGCATCTGGACTTATTGCTACACTTGGGCTAAACAAATGGAGTGCTGTAAATTGTGTTTCAGGATACTGTCATTTTGAATGCACCAGAGTTCCTCAGCACTTTCTTCAACCAGCACACTCATGTCAATCATCCACCTTTTGGTACATCAGGGTTTTCATTAGTTTTGTAACTGCCTGACCTTGTGCCAGACTCAAGCAGACAGGTAGTTCATAACCCTTTACTGTCAGAATTAGCATTCATGATACTACTTAAACTGCAGAGCAAATTTAGAGTTCATTATTAAATGAGGCATATGTTACTACACTTATAACTGATTCAGTCTAGTTATTTTTAGTTTGACCTTTTCTGTATTCATCAAATCAACTTTGAAATAGACATTGAGGTACCCTTTACTGTTAGCTATAAAAATTCTTAGAGATGGTTTTTTTTCATTGAGCTTTCTGGCAAATTCTCATATATCACCTTTCTGTTAGCTTAAGTATAAAGAAGAGAAGATGGAATCATGTGGATGTTAATGACCATTTTCTTCAACTGTATCCTCCCTCTTTGCCTTTGCTTTTATGCTGAGAACTGAAAGGCTAGTGTTGTCAGTTCAGGATAGCATGGAAACTTCCACTAAGGATGGCAAAAATGTGTGAGGGTAGCAGTATATATTAAAGAGCAGTTAGTCTTACTATAGCTTTATAGACAAAATTTCCCCATTATTACTCTGATTTTCTGGCTATCCCATCCTTCTTCTCTTGAGGTAATCAACTGAGAACAAAGACAATAAAAATTCAAACCCACTGGAACATGACAGGCTTAAAAACTGTTTCATGTCATTTTCCTTTCACTGTCTTCAATTTCTGAATTTTAACATGGAAAATATCTTCAAATTCTATAAACCTATTAGGTACCACAAAACATTAATCCTTAAAAAAAATCTCTTTTTGCATTAAAAAACCCCCTCACATTTATCACTGAAGCCCTCACTCATTGCTTCTCACTAATGAAAAAGGATAAATGTTCTGATAATATATTAGAATGTATACTTATGAAAATATTATTACATTTATAAACCATAGTATTAGCAAATATATTCAGAATTGAACTATTTGTAAATGTAGTAGAAAAGAAATTCTATCAAGGTGTTAATTACATGTTACTTTATGCTTTACCAAGAGTCCTAAGAACACGTAACTGTTCACGTTTCAATACTGAAAGTACTTAGAAATTCACTGAAGTAAGGTCAAAACCTTCAATCCTCTTGTTCGTTCATCTTTTCATCTCCTTTTTTTTTTTTTTTGGTAACTAGTTATGCAACCAATTTTTTAACAAAAAAAATGTGCAATTATAATAGACGAAGGTTTTGAAGGTATTCAAACATCCAACTTCAACTGAAGTTAAAGGGAGCTGATTAATAGCTTTTAAGTCTAACCTGTGCTATCGTTACCCTTATGGGCCATTGTGAAATGGAAACTGCTGCATTTTGTGTTGAATAGAGAGTTTGGAAGTTGCATCCCCTCTTATTTCTTTTTTGGTAGGCACCGGTCTCACTTATTGCCCCATAATTATTTTGTACTCTATGAGTGCAGTTATGTTATACAACTGCATACAAAAGCAATTTGTTGAATTAACACTTTGGGGCATATGGAAAACAACAAATCACAAAAACAGTAAGAATTGTAACTCTGAAATGTACTGTTTGAAATTCCAGTTACTGTATAATGTAACTGTAGTTCATTCCCTTAGAAAACCCTAAAATCTAATTTAGCTGTGTGTCATATTCTCTCTTCTGCATGATCTAGATGAAGGCTTCAGTTCATATCCAACATGACAAATTCAGAAACCTAATTAAGACAGACTGACTCACCCTCTGGGAAAGTTCAGAGGCATTGGTCTTTCTTGAGAAAGTTGAGGAGGAAGAGTGTAAGAGAGTTAGATGAGTAAGCAGGACTTTAGGATAACTGGTTTGCCTCCCAGCACTATACACTGGAAGTGTAGATGCATCCTTAACTAAGTCAGGTGTCTAGTACAGTCACTCTGAACCTGACAAATAGTCTTCATAAAGGTGCGCTGTGGTATAAGCAGGAAGGAGGCAGACTGGGACAGAGCTTACTGCACAGCTATCTTACTGGGGGAACCAGACTTGGGCAGAGACGTGATGGTGCTATCATATGAATCAATTTGTAGAAAAAAATGTAAACTTGATGCATGATTACACCTATTTCATCTACCTAAATATACATTTTTGAGCAGGTTGATTTCTGCATGAATAATTATCTTCTTTTTCTGATTTCTCCTTTAGCTCTGTGTATGTAGTACATTCTAGATCCTAAAGACTATTTTTCATCTTTTATGTAGCTAGGAAACACAATATTTTAAGTGATGTATTAAAAAATTAAATAAGGAAACACAATATTTTAAGTGATGTATTAAAAAATTAAATAATATACAACATATATAATAAAGCACATCACAGTTTTGTGGGGTTTTTTGCAAGATTTGTATGTGTGTTACTAACAGTGTTACTTAGCCTTCTAGAATGTTTCAACTTAATAACATTAAATTCCATAACCACTTGAAGAAATGAAAGAATTATTAGATTTGTGCTGTTTATGGGACTCTATTTGCATTTTCATTTACCTTGATTTCTATGTAAAAATTCAGATATATACAAAAATAAAACTTCTGAAAATCAAAGATGGAAGTGTGTGCTTTTAACTTAGGTACCCAATGTATTTTGCTTAAATTTAAGAAACCAACACCAGTATAGCCCAGGAGGGCATTTCAGGGTGCTTAGTTTAAGCTTCTTATTATTAATTCCAAAGGGAACAGAAGAGAAATCTTGGACTGTACACTCCAGACTCAGACCTCCAAGCTTCATCTGAGGAGTCTCAGCTTTGCTATCTGATTGTTGCTTTCCTTGGTTCTCCTTTACATGGAACATCAGCAAGCAGGTTCTCAGGTCTGGACTGATGCTGGCATTAGGTGGGAGATAAGTGCAGAACAGACTTTCTGAACATACTGGCAATCTGAGAAATCTCAGACCAATCTAAAGGAATCTTAAAATTACTATCTGAAAGCTGGTGAATTCAATTGCTGCTTGGGTATTAGAGTCTTGAAAAGGTCTTAATCACAAAACTTATGGGCAAACCCCAGAAATATTTTGGATTTTTATGTGATTCTTATGTCCAGCCAAGAAAAACAGAAATATTGAAAGCCGCTGATTTTTATTTTGTTTTTATTTGTGAAAATATTAACTAATTATGTGAGTTCTTCTGTATTTTAATTTTGGAGCAAAATATATATCGTCTACATTTTAAATTAAATTAAGAATGCAGATTTCAAAAAATACAAACATGTATATGAATCCTGTAGTAGAGAGAGCAAAAGCAACATTTATGCATATTTTGTTCTGCAACAATTAAACAAAGATCTTCCTTCATAGAAATGAGAAATACTGGCACTAATTCCAAACTTTTAAATGAGATGCCACATCTGGTGTTTCAGCCCAGAATTAGTGTGATTGTTGCTTCAAATTGATTATCCAAAATTATAATATTAAAAAAGGCCAAAAAAAAAGGAGTATACATTGGTCATTTAGGAATCAGGAAAAATCTGTGGCTCTTCAAACTAATGAGTCCTGACTACTGGTTATCTTCTTTTAAATTCCTTGCCTCAAAAGTAATATTTTTTTTATGTCAGTCCATCTGAATATTCAGCTAACATCAGCTAAAGAATATTAAATGATATCTGCTTTAAATTTTGTTTGGGCTCCATGAAAACTGCAAGGAGCTTCAGACAGTTTTTTTGCTACTGGCCTAAAATTTTATTTGGTCAATACTTACTTACCCTAAATCTAGTCTTGAGTTGCAAACATCAAAAAACTAAAACCTATTACTTCTACAGCAAACAACATTCTCACCATGTTCGGCTTGAATCTCAGTCCAAAATTCTATCTAAGGTTTTAATTACACTTTATAACCTTAACAAGGTTTTATATCTGGTAAGTCAGCTCTATGTCATGTAGACTAGGTAGAAAATACAGCTGTTTAAGTTGTTTGGGGTTTTTGTTTGGTTTTTGTTTGTTTTTACTTCCTTTCTGTGACCAAAGTGGTCTAAAATTTCTCTGGTACAGTCATCCTATACCATAACATTTTTTTCATAAGAGCAGTAGTAAGAGTTTTGCAATCTCACATCACAGGCTTTAGCTGTAGCTCTTTCTGTGAATTTTCTCATGTGCTCAGATTAGAGCTCCAGGAGCTGGGCATCACTCAGCAGTGGGAGTGGCATCACACAGAGAGTGAGGAGCTATCACAAAGTGCTTATTACAAACCTATCTTGAAGATGAGACCCCTGTTCAGGTTTCAAAGATATCTCCTTCTTTTTTTAAACTCCTGCCTTATAATATGGGTGAAGGAGAGTGAAGTGAGGCCAAAAGAACACCAGCAGTCCCTCCAACAAAATTATCAATTTTAGGTCTATTCTTTCCTATTTGTCCCTGTCCTATGCAGCAGATTCCCTGAATTTGTTCCTGAGGAGGAGGAACAGCGGTGATCATCTGTTTATGGGTCGCATCCAAGTAAATCACTATGGGTTGAGCTGAGGACAGATCAGCCTACAGAAATCAAGCCTCCAGCTCAAACCATGCTGACTTTGATGACAGATTCTTTAAAACTGGATTGAAGCCAGACTTCAAAGAGGAACTGAGTTCAAAAATAAGCTTTTTTTTTTTTCAGAGCAGATTTTAAAACTTTACCTGATCTGAAGCAGTGAGTTCTTTTATGACAGCAGGTTTACTTTGAAGTCCATCTTCTCAACAAGGCACATCAGGGTATCTATAGGTATAAGCAGAGCCAACTGAGCTCAAAATACCAGGATGTAGGTGTGGTAAATGCTACACATGCCTACATGGGGGGTTTGTTTGTTTTTATTAACATTGGAGAGAAATTTGTTCTTTTGAAGACAAGGAAGTATCAGCATCGGAAGATTTTGAATAATCAGATAAATTGTAGGACAAAAGATGAGAATAAAATTGTTTTTGTCATTCCTAAATATTATAATCACTCTTCATCTGTGAATATATTAATTTCTTGGAATTATTAAATGAGTCATTAATTTAGAAAACCCCAAAAATGTATTTATATTCATTTGTGTAAGAATCTTTCCTCAACTGATTAAATAGATTCATAGAAGATTTTCCTCTTTAATTGCAATTCTTTCAGTTCTGTAAGGGGGAAGCAAAAGTAAACTGAGCTGGGTACTCATAAGGAGGTGAAATCATGTCTTAGTGATATCAGTGACGAAGTATCATGCTGCCAATTGCGTGCTTTTATATGTGATTAATTGTATCAGTATATGAAAAAAGTGGAACAGAAAATTTCTAGCTTTCATTTTATGTGGTCAAAGGCTAGAAGGTGGGGACAGAATATCTATTTTCTAATTATATGTATATTTATATGTGCATACATACTTGTGTGTATTTAGACATATATAATACTTTATTGAACACACAGCAGTACTTTCACTAAACAGGTGAAATAGTTAAGGAAAGGACTATACATGAGAAATTGTATAAGATGACAGATACGTGACTGAGATCCTTTTTTTTTATTCATGCCATTTTCCTGGTGCTCAAGTTCCTATTGTGTAAGGGCACTTGGGAAGGTGAGGGAGGCCAGCAGGGGATTCTCCTGCTGCTTCAAGAAGTGACTTGTTTCCATTCCCTCTCCATCTCCTAGGTTCTGTCCTTCTGTATGGTGGCAGAATAATACAGTATAGAGGACGCTGGAGTGGCTTCTCTATCCAGACCAACTTAAGACTTTTCAGGGAAGATTTTGATGTAAAGTATGATATAAAATATTTTCATAAATTAAAGCTTTATTACATCCGGTGCATTCTATTTGTGCATTTGCTTTATAATTCCAGTCACAAGAATGAACAAGTTTATCTGGCATAATTTTTTTTCTTTTTAACATCAGATTATTGTTCACAGTTTCATTTTCTCAATTCCATTTGCAAAAATTCTCTTCTGTCTCTCTCTCTCTTTCTCTTTTTTTTTCTTTCTCTCTCTCTTTCTCTTGTTTTCTCCCTCTGTTTCATATTTACACTCTAAAAAGAAGTTCTGGCCATTGCTCCCAAGTCAGCACAGCCCTATGGTGAGTCTATGAAACTTTATTTCCGCAAAATATATTCATAGGGACTAGGATACTTGATGCAATCAGTGTATCAGATGACTAGTGTTTCACTCTATCTCTTACAGAGAGTGAGAATCAGTCAAACCAGAGATGTACTTAAGCCATGAATTTCAGCTAAAGATTCAAATGCAGTTCTTGAGCATTTCCAGATAACAGGCTCTTCTTCAAATCAGTATGCAAAAAAATTATTTGGTTTCAAGTTTTGTTAATGATTCAATGTTTTTTCAGAATACTTTAATCTTAAGATCAAATTTGAACAGTTCAGAAAAAAACCTCAACTCTAAAATGGTAGAAGAAAAGAAATATGTTACAGGTTTTCATCTGTATTATTTATTTCTATACATCAAGGAAGTAGTAGAAAAATGAATGTTGTGTGATGCATTTAAATTGAACTTTCAAAAAGACTTTGGACAAAGTCTCAAAATAATCCGTTAAGAAAACTCATTAGACAAAGTGGAGAAGATCTGGTTGCCTGAGCACTGCCATTTAGAATAATTTGAGACTCTGTAGGGCACTGCATCTAATTTTACGTGTCATTCTCTGGGAAGTCAGTCACCACAAGGTGTCACAACAGGAACTAGGCACCACCGTTTAGGCTTACAAGTGCCATTACAAGTGCTAGGGAAAATAGAACTTACCTTTCCAAAGCTCTGTAGAGATCTGGAACCAGAAAGTTCTGTTTATAATGCAAGGGTTTTGACTGCTTTCTACTCCTCTTAATATCAGTTAGGGAGCTAATTTTTTTTCCACTATCATGCAGGAAACTCATACCTTGAGTGAATACTCAACTAACTCTATTGAAGGGGAACCTACCTATCACACTTGTATATATATAATAGTTCTAGAATCTCCCCTCAGAGTTCTCTATAATATTTTGAAAAGCCTGTTGCACTGGGAGAGGTTTCATTTCAGTGTAAGAAAGCAATTTTTTAAGGGAGTACAATAATTTGCTGGAACAACCTCCCTGGGTATGTGGTAGGGTCCTCATTGCTGGATGTTTTCAAGATGCAATTGGACAAGATGCTACATAATCTCATCTGGGCTCCCTTTCCCATGAAAAGTTGAATAAAATAATCTTTCTTTGTAGTGGCAGTCATTACATAAATTCTTACACTTCGTTTTATGTAGGGTTTTTTTCGTTGTTTTCTTTTTCCCCCTCCTCCCTCCCCCCCCCAGGCAATTGTTCCCTACAGGAATGGACAAAGTTAAGCACATCTTTAACTTGACAAATTATCATAGGAAGACTTAGACAGAACATTTTTGCTTTTCATCTCTTACGAACACTGGACTTCTTGATGAAAAAAACATCACCAAAAATATTTGGGTGATGTTACCACAAGATACTTCTCTCGCTTCATGTTTCTTTTGCTTCCAGTCACTGCTGCAGGCATCACCCCACCGTGTTGCCACAGATCTTCCGTTGCACTGCCCACCCGCGACACCCCATGCAGGACTGCCCCGCCTGCCCTCCCACCAGTCCGGGGACCCCATGGCCCGCTCGACCCCCCTCCCGTCCCCCAAATTGGACTGACAAACCTCTGTGCGCTCCAATGTTCCTCCTCTCCACTCCCACAAGGGCGCAACCCGTCCAAGCACGGTGCAGCCCGGCTCAAGGAAATTATATCATTCTGAATAAAATACAGGGTTTGGATCAGGTGGCTGTATTCCTTGGGATAAATGAACAGAAATAGCAGAAAGTGTCAGTACACTTCTTGCAACTGAAAATGCAAAATAAAAGTCCAATGTCTGACTTTTGATTCTCACCACCATGCAGCTGATTCTCCAGATAAAGAGTTTAGGAGGAAAATATTCTCTTCCTCCTTCTGGCATTGCTCACTGCACACTGGTTCTGTCACCTCATTCCTTCTCTATCATTCTCCTTCTCATCTTTGTTTTGAACTTTTTTCTTTGAACCTTTTACTCTGAACATTTCCTCTCTCCCTTTTACTGTTAGCTCTATCATATTTATTCTTCAAGCTGTCTCTTGTGTCAGTATTTTTCCACCCACTTCTCCTCCCCCGATTAATGGTACCTTAATAGGACTGTTTCCAGAAGCAAGTATGTTTCCTGCAGCTACGGTTTAATTCTTTCTGATGAACACAGGTATAAAAATTTGATGTCTGATTGAAATACTCACGTTTTCTATTGTATTTTATCTAATGGATACCTGTCGAGATTTCCACTGTTACGTTTCCCTGTACCCAAAGAGTATCTTTTATTTAAAAAAAAAGTTGAAAAATATAAAATAGAGCCTGTAATATATTATACTGTCTTGTCCACTTGCTCCTTCTGAGAAGAGTCCCCTATGGAGCCACACTTTAAGCACTGGAATACTGTGATGAGGTTGCCGACTGAGCCATCTCTTCTAAAGGAGAAAAGACCTGACTTCTTCAACCTTTCCTCAAAGGTCATATGATTAGCCCTTTGATCACCATTGCGGCCCTCCTTTGGACCCTCACCAGACCGTCCAGGTCTTTCTTGAATTGTGGGGACAACAACTGGACACAGTACTCCAGGTGCAGCCTGACAACCACTAAGGTGGTTGAGCAGAGTCAATCTAAGGTAATGAAAATAGTTGCTGTAAATGATATGTCAGCATTTGTAAGGGAACAGACATTATATCTGGAAAAGAAAACAGTATAAAAGAATCTGAGAGACCTAGAATAAACTGAATAAAACTTCTATATCTTATCTTAGGTTTTCTTACCTCCTGCTGTTCATAGTTTTTTCCTTGATGCATCACTGTCCTTTTATCCTCAGAAATATTATATCTTTTCTGTGTGGCTACTTTATAACTTTATATGAACCTTCATGTTTCATTCTTTGAATCCAAATACATTTTGTGACTATTGCTTCATAAATAAATATAATAATAAATGTACTAGTTGATACCTGTAAAGAACAGATCTACTTTGTCCTCACATGTAAGTGTTGAGATGAATATGTGTGGGGCAAATTAAGAAAGCATTGTGTAGTGTTAGTGGTTTATGACTATGCAAACCCAATAATAAATTTAAAAAAAAACATAGAAAAATAACAGGCGCATAATTATATCCTTGAGATGATACATAGGAAAGCTAGAACAGCAGGGGTATTAAAGCATGGTAGTTTAGATAATGAAGTCAAATAAATTGTCTTCATCATTGGACCTTCATTGTCACCAAAGTACACTCTGATAAATGAAACAGACTTGTCTGATGGAAATCGTAAACATTCATATTTAATAAACAGTTATTAACACTTTTATAATGATGCTCTTTTATGTTCATTACATGCTCATTGCATTACAGCAAGTTTATTTCCTGTTTAATTTCTCCACTGTCATTGTGTATTGCAAACCTGTGCAAGGCAGATCTGTTTTTTATGTTCTACTGTACAGTATGTGAGTAGCGTTCAGATCTTAATGGAAGTGTCACATTTCCAGATCAAATTATCTAGTTTTAACAGCTAAGGGGAAGTAAATTAATCAGATTAAAATTAGAATACAAACCAATATAAATGTTGTGGTTCCCAAGATGTTGACTGAAATACATGGAGGTCATGTTTGCCAGTTATCACATTAAAAGGAAGTCAAAGGCTTAGTGGGGTGCTCAATTAGTTATCATTAGTAGTCCTAAATTAGGAGCATACATAAAAGTTTAAACTGCTAAGAAAGTGTATGGATCAAGTGAATTTAATAGCATAAATAGTAACATGGATTTTCTTTTTTTTTCCTCATTAGTTTCTTAAATGCTGACATACAGGAACACACAGAAGCCCAGAATATTTACTCTGATTTATAGGTAATTTTTGCCTTTGAAAAAGGAAAATCTTTATTTCCAAGAATTAAAGCTGGAATCTCCTAGAAAACAACTTCACAACATTTTGGAAGAATATGGATAAACACCAGGATGTTTGTCCCTATTTCTTTACATATCTCTTCCTTCTGTCTGTCTAAGCAACTGGAATGTGTCTTGTTTTTCCAGCATATTTCATAAGCACACACTGCCAGAAATAGGATATTGAGTCCAAATGTGTGAGACTCCTGGAATATATGTTAAGCTTCACCCTCTTCTATCTGCACTCCAAATATCCCTGAAAGCTGCTCATTAGCTCAAAACCATCTGCTTTCAGTCTGCCATAGGGTTTACAATTTCTAAATCAGGAACACGGCAATAAAGACAAAAAAATATTTTGGTGGGTTGACCCTGACTCGATGCCAGGTACCCACCAACACTCCATTACTCCCTTTCTCAGCAGGACAGGGGAGAGAAAATATAGCTAAAAGCTCATGGATCAAAATAAACACATGGAGAGATGACTCATTGATTACCCTCACGAGCAAAACAGAGTCAACTTGGGAAAAAACAATCGAATTTTATTGCCTATCAAATCAGAAGAGAATAAAGACAAGTAAACCCAAACCTTGGAACACCTTTTTCCCCTACCTCCTTCCTGGGCTTAACTTTATTCCTGATTCTCTACCTTCTCCCTTCCAGAAGTTCAGGGATCCAGGGAAATGGAGTTGTGATCAGTTCATCATGCCTTGTCTTTACTGCTCTTTCCTCCTCAGGGGAGGGCTCCTCACACTCTTCCCCCGCTCCAGCACAGGAGTTCCCCTCTCGCAGGAGTAAATACTCCATGAACTTCAACATATGTCTGTCCCACAGACTGCATTTCTCTATGAACCACTTCACCGTGAGTCATTTCCACACAGTGCAGTCCTTCAGGAACAGACTGCTCCAGCCTGGGTCCCCCATGAGGCCACAAGTCCTGCCAGCAAACCTGCTCCAGCATGGGCTTCTCTCTCCATGGGGCCACAGGTCCTGCTGGAAGCCTTCTCCAGTATGGGTTTCTCACAGGGTCATAGCCTCCTTCAGGCATCCACCTGCTCCTGCATGGGTTGTAGTCTCCTCCAGAGACTACATGTAGATCACTGTTCCCCTATGAACCTCCAAGGGCTGCGGGGACACAGCTGCCTCACCGTGGCCTTTACAACAAGCTGCAGGGGAATCTCTCCTCTATTGCCTGGAGCACCTTCTCCCCCTCCTACTGCACTGATTTTGGTGTCCGCAAGGCTCTTTCTCTCACATATTTTCAGTCTCCTCTCCTCTGTCTTCAATTTGCTTCTGCACAATATTTATTTTTTTTTCATTCTTAACTCTGCTATCCCAGAGGCACTCCCACTGTAACTGATGGCCTCAGACTTGGCAGGAGGAGGCCCCATTCTGGAGCTGGTTGGTATTGGGTCTGTCGGACACAGGGGAAGCTTCTGGCAGTTTCTCACAGAAGCCACCCCTGTAGTCCTGCTGCTTTCAAAACCTTGTCAGGCAAACCCAGTATGGATATGTCAACTTGGTAAAATTTCTTAAAGATTATGAGACTTTAGAGGTGATCAAGGAATGACATAAGTATTTACTATAAGCATAATAATGATGTAATGCTATCAGCTATAGTTGTGACACCAATTGCATGTTATACACACGCACACACTTCTTAATATACTTATTTATATTTATGTTCAAATTCATATGAATACTTTTTTTATATTTTAGTTTTAAATGCCATACATCTTCTATTCAGGTTTCCATGAGGAATGCTAATGTTGAAAACAAATTCAAAGTCACACAAGCCTCTTTGACATTATCTTTAATACTGCCTGTTCTACAAGAAAAACTACAGGGTTTAAACTGTAGCATAGTCCATTTGCATAATTTATTGATCTTGGAGCAGTTAGACAATTGCTATTTGTTTGTCATTGCTTTATTACTGGCCATGCAGGTGAAGAAGATTTTGTGTAATTTTGATGGAACAAGGTAGACTCTCAAATCTTTGACAATAATTTCTCTGATGTGCATAGAAATTGGATATATTAAGACAGACTACAGATCTTTTTCTTTATCAGTGGAAAAAAACCCCATATATATGTGACGTAGTTTTATAAATGGAGAAAAAACATAGTGCTTCTTTTCATGCTACCATAAATTGGGTAAAAAACAATTTCCCAACCCTGATCAAAATAACAATCCATATTAAATAAGAATGGAAACTTGTCTTCAATGTTTGCATGTAAAAAGAGAATATGAACCATTTAGTATATTAAAAATCAAATTTTTGCTATATCAGAATGCTCAGTAATGAATTTCAGATTAATTTTCTTAATTGAAACTAATTCCAGTGGTACTTTAATGTTGAACAGCACATGCTCAGGACATAATTTCTTGTGCAGGATTTCCCCATGAATATAAACCACTCTCTTTTAAAGTAGTTAAGAGATTAATACTCATTAAGGATTAGTGGATTTCAAGCTTCATCTTTTATAATAATTTTTTCAGTTAGTTGAGTGTCAAGACCCCTGAATATTAAGCTGTCTTTCAAAAAACGATACTGTGCTTCAGAAAAGATTATTTTTGACTATTCCATCCTCCTCCAGAGAAGCAAGCCGGTATGCAATCATACTAGTTCATCTCTTTTCAGAGATGACAACTATTTGAAAATTTGTATAATAGTGCCAGGCTTTTTATTATTGATACTGTAACAGGTGTAAAGTTTATAGTCTGAGAAAGGCAATTTCAATCTAGCATTGCCATGCAAGTGGTGTGCTGCAACAATGATTTCGTATGCGAAATAAGCTTATCTTGATTTACTGCACTTACTCCTTTTCTCCACTTTGCCACCTGTAGCATCTTGTTGTAAACCTCAACTGAAATTTCTATTAAATTTTGAAATTATTGTTTTGTGCAGGAACTAAGAGAAATGGAGCCTTATTCTTCATATCTTCTGGAGCTCCAGATCAAGAAGCATTGTTTGTCACCCAGCATAGTTTGCTGTATATGACACTGACAACTACATTCTACCTAGATGCAATTGTTTTTAACCCATACTTTGGTGTATTAAAGTGCAATTCTTACATCACAAAATTTCTAGTCTTTAACTGAAGCCTTCAAGGTTTGGATAATTATCTCTTCCATTTCTGATTTGATCTCAGTCTTAATTGCTTAAAATTTTTTTTATGTCCCTTGTGAACTTGCCTGTCTTTAACTTCCACCTACTAGTCCCTGCTGTGTGTTCTTGTCCTCAACTAAAAGTGCTTTTTCTATCCAGAATTGTCTAACCTTGGAGGAAATAAAATTTGAAAAAGTTATTCTTTCCCCCAAATTGTGTACAATGTGGGCAGTAAGTCCTCAGGTCTGATGCTTTCACTATACAAATACACTCCCATTGGACTGCATTGCTCACTACCATAGATGTGGACCATACCATCCAGGCTCCCCTGTAGCTGAACAAGAGAGGAAGGAACCTCTAAGATTAACTCAGAACGTTGTTTGGCTTAATCACCCTTTGATTTTGTTGAAAGTACCTAATTGAACTATATGAACTTAAACTGGGGCATAACCAGGACTTAAAAAGCTTTTTAATCTCTTTAGTATGTATAAAATAGAATTAATCCATTTTTTCATATAGCATATGATATTTTTTACACATAGTAGCCTGACAAATTCTTCAGAAACATCTTAATAATGGAATCAGAGCAATTGTGTTTTCCCGTGACAATGCGCTGATTGTCAGTTTCATTACCTTTCTAATCTCCAGTACAAATATTAATATGAACACCATCTCAGAGTCCTTCTTCTATTATTTGATTTTTTTGTCATGCTAAAGAGCTTACTCTTGTAGATGTGTCACTCTTTCTAAACACTAGAACAGTACTAACATTCTACTAGAATTTATCTCCTATTTAAATATTAATATCTTATGATCGCCTGAGCCCTCTTCTGAATTGAGGATAAGGTGAAAATTTTTTGGTGTTTGCTGTTTAGTATTGTTTATACAAAGATGTTATTTAACTATTCCTTTGAAACAGGAAATATTTCATTATCCCCAAATGAGTTATCTAACCCTTTCTATATCTCTAACTTTTTTATCCTATGCAAAGTAAGAATTCTGAACATTTCTCCATTTTTTGCATAGTTGTTAAGAGATTGCCTCTTCTGACTATGAATAGGTTTACAGATTTGTCAGGATTTTATCTCTGGAACATTTATTCTAAATGTGTTACAACATATTAATAAGTAACCATTTTCTTCATAGATTACTCTATTAGTCACAGACTTGACATTTTTAATAATTCAATCTGTTATTTTCAGTCATTGTTAATGTTAAAAAAATAATACCAACTTTTTAGATTTTTAAGTTTTCCTCTGTAGGCATTATGAACTGTTATTTACTGATGATTGCAAAACACATTGTGTGACCAGTACAGCTCTCTTTAAATACAGTAATTCTATCAAGTGCCAACAATAAAGCAGGTACTATATTCTCCCCCACTGCTGTCTATTTATGGCTTTACAAAGCACCTGTAATACATAGCATCAAATATCTATTCAGCAGTATGGACTTCCATCTGACATCTAAGAAATTCACAAAAGTCATAGACCATCCAGGAACCAGGCAGTATGCTGGTTTTCCACAGAAAGCACAAAATAACAAAAATTAAACAAACAAACAAACAAAACCATAGAGAAAACACCAGCAAACTAAAGCAAATATACAAATACAGATATACACATATTTTCATATAGGCATATTTGTGCATTTGTCTGCATGTGTGTACACAAACATCATGCTCTTCATAGTCAAATAGACAAAATATAGTTAAATAGTTTGATACCTCCATGCTATGTTCTTTGGTGAACCACTACATATTTTATTCTGAGTGGATGAGTGATCTATATGAAGTAGTCTGGTTTTGAAGTACCTTGGTATTTTTTGACACTAAACTTTTTTCTGCCAAAATCAACTAACTTCTAAACTGATCATCATATCTGAGCATGTACTCCAACGTCCACATTCATTTTTGCCGTAGCTTTTAGCAGTTAATGATTATTTTAAACTTCATAGCCTGGCATTACTCATCTGAACCTTAAAGAAACTACAGGCTGTATCTATGCATATTTCCACTAATTTGAAATTAATTTCCCAAAGGAACATATAGCTCAATAGTAGTATACAGGTGAGAAATTTATCTGCCCAAGGCTGTGCATGCAGTATTTGGTGCATAAAAATGCCTTCATAAATTTCAGTGGGATGTTCATGTCTCAGGTGTCTCAAAGGTCTCAAATTCCTCAAGGTTTGTTAGACAACTCCCCTTGTCTGTCACCAGTCACTGAGAGACTCTTTCTCTGTTGTCCAGTATGATACTAGCTCTCAAGGCTGCCCTTGCAACTGGAACTAGTTGCATTATACTTAGATACTATATACTTACCATTATACTTAGATACTATAAATAATAATTTGGAGCTTCTTGACACCTATTAAGGTCTCCTAACATGCTAATGCTTGGCTAAGGGTATTCTTGAGGTAAAGGTATCTGATTAACTGATTGTTTAGAATTAATCTGTATCCTTAGGCAGAAGAAGAGGCAAAAAGCAAATAAAAATATTCACATACAGCATCCAAATTTGAAGCAAATTTAAAAAGCAGCTACATAATTTCTTTATTAAAAAAAATTTAAAAAATAACAGAAAAAGAAAAAATTATTTTTGTCTATTTATAGCATAATTAATTTAATCTGAAAAGTTCACTTCCTGCAGTGAGATGACTTGCAAAAGTCACTTTCCTTCCAGATATTTTTTCCAGATCTTTTTTCCTTTTTGAGTATTCTGTGCCTCATATTCCACTAAAAACATAGCGATGGTTTGCTGCTACATATTACATTTAGAGCTAATATTCATCATCTTTCCTTAAACTTGTTTACATCTCCCCCTTCATACCTATCGTTTCATCCCACCACTTATTTAACACTAATATACTGATTAAATTAATTTTTTCTTCAAAATATAAATTGATAATTTCATTTCTTTGGAGATGCACATAATGCTTTTCAAAACCATCTGTACTCGACTGGTCAATTAGCTCCATGACTAAAGGTTAAATTAGATAGGCAGTTTGTAATTTTCAGAATGAATTGTTTCTGTCTAGTGAAGCACAGAATAATTTTGGTTGAGAATGACCTTTAGAAATTATGTAATCCGATCACTTGCTCAAAGCAGAACTAGTCTCATAGTTAGGTCATGTTGCTCAAGGCCTTGTCAAAGCATGTTTTAAAAATCTCTAAGTTCCGAGATTGGACAGCCTCTGTGGGCAGCTTGTTCCAATGTTTAGTTACTCTCACCAAAAAATATTTCTTCCCTCATACTTAGTAGGAGTTGCCCTTGCTGCAGCTTGTGATTGTTGCATCTATATGCAACCTTTGGGAAGAATCTTTCTCTGCCTTCTGTGAAACTGACACTCTCAGAAGGCTGAAGACAGAAATTAAAATTTTCCCTTAGCTTTCTAGTCTCTGTGCTAATCAGACCAAGTTCTTCTAGCCTTGAGCATTACCTGCTCCAGCCAATTACCCATCCTGATCACTCTCCATGGGACTTATTCCAGTTTTCTGGTGCCTTTCTTGTACGGAGGACAGTTCTGCAGATTCAGGCTCACAGGTGGCAAGTATAGCAGCAGCACCACCACCACCACTTCACTTTTCTTTTAGGAATACTATACCTGTCCTAACCTGGAATTTACCTGCTTTGAAAACTAAATGATCATCACAATTTGCCATAAAAGTCCCTCCTTCACATTAATATTAATAGGAAAAAGGCAATAAAACTTGCTATTGTGAAGTTTTAAAAATTGTGAGGATAGACAACCCCATCTCTTTTGTCTTCCTCTTCTCACTGAATGCAGATAAGCCAAGTAGCCTGACCTATAAACTGTCACACATCATGAGGGTAATCACCCTGAGTCATGTAGCTCAGGCTGAATGTCATCTTGAGCTCAGGAGAAAAATTTTTTATATCTTACTATTCTTATTAATCAACTAAGGATTATAAATAATTTAAACCTGAAAGTAAAGGTGGGATGTGGAGCCAATCAGGAGAGAGAGCAGGACCAGACACTTTTTGTGTGTGTCAGAATCTTCATGTGGGTAGAAGTGTGAGCCAAACTTTTGGCAGAGAGAAAGGATCAAGGAAGACAGAGATAGCAGGAAACCAAAATGAGAGGTTACACGTGTTAAAACTAAGAAGCAGAGCTTTTGAGAAACAAGTTTAAGGAAAGAGCATGGAAATGAGAATAAGAATACAGATTAACTTGTATAAAATATGGACACATATGGTCAGGATAGACAAAAACTAAAAGACAAGTAATCAAAGGGAATGACAGCTTCTAGCAAGCCTCGCACGTGTACCCATGTTCTGCTGCTTTATATCTGCAAAATCTCGGATCTTGAAACAATGCATCTAAAGGACACAAGAATTGCAACCAGCATCCTGATATTAAACAATGGTTTTATTGTGATAACTCTGCAAGATGAGCTTGTCCTCAAACTACCTTTTTCCATATGCATGAATACTGCAATATGTTTCCAAACCCAAAGTTTAAGGTTATTGCGCAGATACTCAGGACAGAATGTTTGATGGAAGGGGGAAGGGAAAAAAACCCCAACTACTAATGGATCAGGATTTTGGCATAGAATAATTCTCATTAAGAGCATCAAATCTCCAAAACTAGGTGATCATCCATTAGCTGAAGTCAATGTTGCAAGGGTCCTTGCAAAGGTCTCTAGCTGAGACCTGTTGCAAGGGTCTCTAGCTGAGCTGGGAGGAAGTCTTTAAAACCACTGTTTTACTCAGTTCCCAGATGACCAACCCAACACAAGGAACATTTACTTCCAGCGTTCTCATGGTTTTATGCCTTATTAGATATGAAATGTCTCTTAATATCTTAGTGACATTCTAAGTGACCTTTTCTACTATTTTTACTGACCACTTGCAAAAGTTATATCTGTGCACAATTTGATTAGCTCTGCAACAGGAATCAGCTAGGTAAGCCTTTTGGATGCTTTGCTCAGGATGTTCATCCACAAATATAGGCATAAAAATGTACACCAAGGAGCTATCGAACTGTCTAAAATTCCCACCTAGAAGTTCCCTGTAATGTTTAAAAAATGTTTAATTGTGAAGATTCAGTGAAACACTTTAAAGTCTTTTATCTGAAGCTATTATCTCAAGATAGTTGTACCTTCTGTGTAGATAACTGGCTGGGGAGTTGCTGGATCACATAGAGAATTAATAACTAAAGTATACTGCATGTGCACATGGTTCTAGCCCTGATACTATGTTACTTTGAGATTCTAACTAAAGAATGAATCCGGTTTTTGTCCTTATAACTTAGTTATCACTTAGGTCCTGTGGCAGTTTTCATAGTCTCATATGGGGTTGCTATATGTTTAAGTTAAGTGGAAGAATTGGTTAGGTTTTGTTTTGTTGGTTTTCTCTTTGTTTTTAAACATATTAACAATAATCTGTTTTGTCAGGTATATTTTTTTCTTTTTTTTTTTTTTTTAAAGAGAGATATATTTGTGAAATACCATTTCCATGAAGAACAGCAATTGTACTTCAGAATGAAAATTATTTCGGATATGAGTTGTGTGTTTCCTCATAAATTTGAGATTTTTATGGGGGAAATAATTCTGATTAGCTTTAGTTATAATATACAACACAAGACCTAACATGCATTTGTTAATAGGAAAATTTGGAGTTTTTATTTGCATAAACCCCTACTCTGGCAGGCTACTAATCTTCTGCAGTTTCTGAAAACAATTTACAGAATTCCTTTTCACTTAAGTACTTAAAATAAAGATTTGTGCAGTTTAAGAAACATCGGAAGTCTACGGGAAATTAGTGTATTTCTTGAATAAAATTTATTTTATAATGTAATTTTACAAATGTTCTTCTTTATATTTTTCTGGCCTTGAAGTAATGATTAGATCTACCTGAAAAAATTTCTACTCAAATATTTTTTTTATCCTGGAAAGATTTTGTTATAACATAATATTTTTATTAAAAATACCTGTTTTCTTTAGGATAATTCTAGTTTATATAGAAGACACAAATTCTGTAAGGGAAAATATTGACATTTGGAAAAACGTAGTTGGAGATCATACCCCAGTGTCTTCCACAGACAGGTATCCTCAACCAAACTGGTTTTTGTCTTGCACAGCCATCCAAATATCCCATGATACATTATTTCCATCACAAAGACATGACACTGTGATATAGATTCATAGACACAGTTCAAACTATATGAGAAAAGGCAGTCTGAGGAATATCAACTGAAATTTATAGGATATAATTTCTGAATTCTACTGTGATGTCTTTATTTCCCCCCCCTACTCTTTACATATTCCAAAATCTTCCTTTAGGAAACAGTCATATTTTCAGATCAAACCTAGCCCTGATGTACAACACAAGTCCAACTAAATCAATTACATATTGAAGAGTCACACTATCTTTAAAAGGAATCATAAATTCCACCTTATGATAATTTTATTATCCCCAGCCTAATGTATTCATGATCACAGCTCTTTAAAAATGATTTTATGATTGGCTTACTCATCAGCTTCTAACACACTCTTGCCTAAAAACAACAGCATTTTTAAAATATTTACCTAAGATCTAATGAGGACTTCAGTCCTAAGCTCTGTTTGCAGCAAATGTGTAATCGTCAGTTCCAAAAATAGATGTGAAGATAAGAGAGTTGTTAAATATCTTATTAAAAGGATGACGTTTGCAAATTATTTTTTTTTTGACAAAGAAACACAGTTGCGTACCACTTAAAAGTGGTAGTCTAAAAAAGTATAAAAGTGAAATAACTTTTGCATGTCAATAATCACAGAATTGTAGAACAGTTTGGGTTGGAAGGGACCTTGAAGATCATCTAGTTCCAACCCTGTTGCTGTGGACAGGGACATCATCAACTAGACCAGGTTGCTCAGAACCCCATCCAACCTGGCCTTGATACTTCCTGGGATGGGGCATTCACAACTTTCTTGGGCACCTGTTCCACTGTCTCACCATCCTCATAGGAAAGAATTTTTTCCTAATATCTAATCTTAACCTACTCTGTTTTAGTTTGAACCCATTGCCCCTTGTCCTGTTACTACACACACTTATAAACAGTCTTGCTCCATCTTTCCTATAAGTTCCCTTCAGGTACTCAGAGGCCACAATCAGGTAACACTGAAGCTGTGTCTTTTCCAGTCTGAACACTCCCAGTTCTCTCAGCCTTTCCTCCTAGGAGAGTTGCTCCATCTCTCTGATCAACTTGGCCTTCCCTTGGACTCACTCCAAAAGGTTAATGTCTTTCCTGTGCTAGAGACACCAGAGCTGAATGCAGTACTCCAGGTGGGGTCTCACCACAATGGAATAGAGGGGCAGAATCACCTCTGTTGACCTGCTGGCCGGGTTGCTTTTGATGCAAGATCTATTCCAGATAATGGAATGTTAAAGTTACATCTATAAAACACTGTATTTACAGCACAGTACAAAGTATCTATTTTTGATCACACTGTAATAAGTTAAATAGCCTCTAACTTCTTGTGATAACATTCACAAATATATTTCATATGTACAGTTCTTAGATGCATATTTTGTGTATGTAAAATATGTTACACATAGGTAGAATTCACACTATGTGAATTTATCATTCATAAATTTCATTAAGTTGAAAAATATTTTTTTAATGAACAAATATAAGAGTTACATCTTTTAAAAGGGTAAAAGTATCTCACTATCTAGAGGTTGTTTTTTTTTTAATGCACAAAACAAATAAAATAAAAATGAATAGTTACCTTGTGTCCTGGTTTTGCCCAGAACAGGGTTGATTTTTTGCAGTCACCAGGTGGAGGCGTGCCTACAGCCTGGATGTTTTTCTATACCACCTCATGACATTTAAGGGGGTGGGGCAGAAGTGGACTCTCTTTTCTGGCGACAAGGGGTTCCTTCCAGTCGAGAAAATGTGGTGGATGGAGCAGTATCTGTTTATTGTTGGGGGCTTTCTGTGTAAATAATTCCTTTTTGTTTGCCTTTTTTGCTAATATTATTATTGTTACTGTTCATTTTCTTATCTCAGTACTGTTTCCAGTAAATTGTGCTTATCTCAATCCGTGATATTTGCCTTTTGTGCCTCCAACTGGAGGAGGGGGAAGGGGAAGCAGTGCATATTAATCTCAGACATGTTTTAGAAAGAAGCTGGTTCTATGAATTGCTGCTTTTTGAAATCTATGTGATGATTTCAAATACAAGTGGAAGTAACAATGCAGTTCAGATGAAAACATGGAAATAATATAAAATATCTTAAAAATTGAAGCCAGAGGATGAATAACTGGACTAGTAGGCAAAATTCACATTTGGAAGTGCATAAGCAACAATACCATTGAGGAGGGAGCTCTGTATGATGCTGAAGTGAACAAATGTGATACACTGGAGACTTGAGAAGGCAAAGCAAGCCAGAGCAGAACCACTACCAGTGACAGATCAAGGGCTTGATTCATTGCATATGGCCCAAAACGTAGGCCATATTTTCATTGACTGTCATTGCTGCCTAGGGAGAGATTAAATTGCTGGAACATATGGTCATTTCAGGTGCAGGTCTCTTATGTAGAAATGTTTTCATGGTTATTGAATTCTGAGTAGAAATTATTAAAAATGAAAGAAGCCAAATATAACAGCTTATGTGCTGCATGTGATAGCTACACTGGCTCCCTACCAGATACCTTACCAATGAGAAATTGAATTATTTCAGTATTGGTTTGTCAAAGTAGTGAAGGCATAGTGTGGTGCATAAAGCAAAAAGATGACAGTAATCAAGGTTCACCAGTTTTAATTAAAGTGAGGAATAAACAAATATCCAGTGGAAAACGGGCATACCTTGGAAAGCAAAGGGAGCAATTTGTCAAGCCAAGAAGACTGAAAACAATGAAAGGATTTATAGAAAGATCATGAATGTTTTTAATGGGAAAATGTGAAAAATTATCTAGTACTTTTTAACTCTGACAGTGTTCAAAAGGCAAGCCTTCACATCAGTTTTCTGAAAGAACACTTTAAACATGAGATCAGACAGCAGAAGAGAACCACAGAGGCAGAAGTACCAGTAAGGAAATTTTGGACTGTGTTTTTGACTAAAAATAAATTATCCCTATGTATTCCTTGGTAGGTACTTAGAAATGGAATAAATTGTGGGTTTATGTTACAAATTTACTTGATGTAAGGACATTAAAAATTTCATTATTGAAACTTCTGGGAATTTCATTATTTTTATGTTGTCTGGAAAAAGTATAATAAAACATCCAAGAGATGCAAAAATTTTTAGAAAGTTGCATTGGTAAATAGGTAGAGAAAAACTAGAAAATCCTCTCACTTGCTTAGGAAGCTAACCTTCCTGAAGGTGAAGTCGGAACAGAAAATAGAGTAATGAAGTAAGAAAGGCAAAATTTCTACTACTAAATATTGCTAATTAAATTAAAAAAAACAGCTCATTTTCTTCAGACACAAAATAAAAACTCATGAAGGAAAGAGGAAGTAGTTACAATCTCTTGTGAAACCTGGAATGTGAAAACATAAATTTATTTTGACTTAAAAACTGAACCTATAATTTACTTCCTTTTCTGCTAAGGATTATAACAAATAAATAAAAACAAGGAAAATAAAAATGAAGACATGTATACAGAGTTCTGTCTGTCCAAATAGATATAAATGGAAGGAAGAATTCAAAGCAAATTGGACAAACTCTTTCCCACAACTGTGAAGTTACTGGGGAATCCCATTTCAGGTTGAGATAAAAATTTCAATAAATTTACCAAGCCTCAAGAGATAAAATATGAGTGAATAAGCAAAAGCATTGTTCCAAAAGATGAACCAGAAAGTGACCCCACAATTGTTAGTCTGAGTCCAATAATATGTGTAGTATCTCTGCCGGGCCTTGATTGATAGCAGCAAGCCTCAGGTCCAATTGCTAAAAATCCAGCTCAAGTCCTGTAACAGAAACCTGAGGAAATTAAATTAAGCTGACTGGTTGCTTAATGAACTATATTTTTCCATTTGAAAATAGAGAATCAATGGCTTACAAAATAGTTGTTCTGTCTCTTCTCATCGAAAGAAGAAAAGGAAAATAGAGTATAACAGAGAATAAGATAATACATACTAAACCAATCTACAAGCTACTTCGCTTGCTTAGTATTTGGACAAGGTGTTGACTCCTAAACAACAAAAGAGAAGAAGCAGATATAACACAAGTATTAAACATTCACATATTTTCATATCCTTCCTTTCTTCAACTTATAAGGAGTATTTTGGGGGGGGGTATATTCAGATAGGAAAACAAAACTAAAAAGATTTAATTCAGTTCAGATTGACTTAAACTTTTGATGGACAATATTTTCCAGCTTTACTCTGAAAGCACAGAATTATGTTGTTCTGTGCATTGTTTTCTTTGTGCTTTACTCTACCGATCCTTTTGTGAATACTTGCCATAGTTTGAAGTCAGGCATTCACTAAGAGATTAAAAAGCATTTGTGAAAAGTTTGTATAAGTGAGCAATTTCACATTATACATTATTCTGTAAAAACAGGAACATCAAATAAATGTTTGCTGTCTTAACAATCAGTCTTTGTTAAAAATCTTAGAAATAGCATTACGAGTTGGAAATTCTTTACCTCAAATCTTGCCTAGGTGCCAACATTTCCAACCACTGGAAGCAACCCTAATTTTGTCATTTTCTAACTCTTTAATGCTTTGACTTTGTATTTGTTGATAACAAAGTAGAAATGCAGAAATTGCATTATGTGGTATTATATCAACAACTTCATTTTTAATCAACAGAATAAGAAATCTTTAACCTCTTAGTAACTGAATATAATAAATAGTATAGGAGTATCTTAGTCCATACCAATGTTGTAAATATTTGCTTGCTATGTCGACTTTGCTGAAAGAGGTGCAGGGACAACAACTTGCTTCCAAACCAAGCAGCACAGAACAATTCCCATCCTTGTTTAGATAACATTCCCTTTGGTGGACTTGTTTTAGACAGAACTCTCTGGAGCCATCAGAACCTGAGGTGAGTAGTAAAATCACAGCACGACACTGAATGATCAGGAAGCCAGTTTTTGGACACAAATTGGTTGTCTTCCATTTAGCTATATAGTCTGAACCATTAAATAGGAGCCTGTTTTGGTCTGGGCTTTCCATGAGGTCACAACTTCCTTCTGGGTATATCCATCTGCTCTGACGAGGGGTCCTCCACAAGCTGCAGATGGACAACTTCTCCAGTGCCTGGAGCACCTTCTTCCCCTCCTTCTTCACTGATCTAGGTGTCTGCAGGGCTGTTTCAGTGACATATTCTCAGTCATCTCTCACAGTTTTTGTTATGCAGCAGTTTTTACTCCTTAAAACTGTTATCACAGAGACACTACCACTGTCACTGGTGGCGTCAGCTTTGGCTATCAGCAGGTCTATCTTGCATATTGCTTGTATTGGCTCTGTCTGACATGGTGGAAGCTTTTGACATATTTTCACAGAAGCCATTCCTGAAGCTCCCCCACTACAAAAACCTTGCCACATAAATTCAATAAAAAGACTGATAATTTATTAGATATTTAGAACATATATATGAGGAACGATGATGAAATGGGAATCAAATTAGGATGCATTGCCATCCCTGATATTTATATGCTATTAAATCATATAGCAAAAATGTTCCTAAGTACATAGCATGTGCCTCCGTTTATACGATAGCATGTAGTGGTCATTTAAACTCATATGACACTTGTGCTCACCTTAATGATAAAATCTTCTTAGGTTTCTTGCTCTCAACACTCTAGTTGGAAGGCAGCTTTAGAAGCTTACTGGCTTAGTGTTAAAAATGTTCTTGTGATTATGAGCCTGAATGCATTCATGGTCTGTCTGTATAAAGTGATTCACGACATAACAAGCACTTTTTGAGTGCCTACTTTATGCTACCTGATTTTTCAAGATGACACATACAAACTCAATGACATATAATGAGTTCAGTCTAAAAGATGAGCACTAAAGATTAATTACAGACTGTACTGAGTGGTCGATCTCTTCCTTTTCTAACTTACTGTTAGATATCTCAAGAAAGTAACTGAAAAAAATTGTTTCCCAAATGTAACAGTACTACAAGTAAACACTCAAACAAAGATTCAGCCAAGGGCAAACTCTCAAGTACTCTTTATGTTGTTGCTCTTTCATTCTGAGAAAAAAAAAAAGTCTATTGGCTTATAACAAATAAACTAAAATTATTTTTTTCATATTCTTTGTGCCTCCCTTTCAAAGCTATAGTGTCAACTCACTGATCTTAGTGATTCTGTAATCAATCCTGAAAATGCTGAGTTATGTTTGTTTGGTGGTTTTTAATTTTTTTTTTCCCCAGATTAGTATCCAGTGATAGCAAACAGTTTGGTTGAATTACAATGGCAGATAGACAGCAAGCACAATATTATTTTAAACAGTTTATTTTATGTAAGTGGACTACAATATCATTATATACCAAAACAAATACATATGCTCAATGAATTAGATAAAAAATAATAGTAATTTAAAAAATCATGGGTTAATCTATGTATTATTACCCACTAGAAGTATAGAGTTTTTAATCCTACAGATATGTTTCAATTGCCTCTAGTGATGAGTGTTTTGATATTCCGTGACCCAGGGAAAGATGAACCTAACAATCTGCATCCATCCATAATACTTTTAGTTCTAGTTTTATTAAGAAATTTGATAAGGACAGTTAAAAAAAGCAAATATTCAAAAAGTTTAAATTGAAACTTTGGCTATTGACTGAGGTTATATTAGGACACCACTGTTCTTTTAAAGGTGTTTTGAAATAGAATAATTGTTGTCAAGATCTGTTTGCAAAGGGCAGTAATTAAGTTCAGCAAGAAGTTGCTGGTGATGCTATATATTTCAGAGATTTTTTTTTTTGGTGTGTGTTTCATAATGCTGGAATAACAGGTTTCACAATACAATCAGAGCAGTTTATTTAGTCATTTTCCAAATTGGAAGGGACCCACAAGGATTGTCAAGTCCAACCCTTAGCTCTGCACAGGACCATACCCGAGAGTAACACCACATGCCTGAGAGTATTGTCCAAACACTTCTTGAACTCTGTCAGGTTTAGTGGTGTGACTACTTTTACAGTATACAGTCACCCTTTGGGTGAAGAACTTTGTCCTAATATCCAACCTAAACCTTCCCTGACACAACTTCAGGACATTTCCTTGAGTCCTGTCACTGGTCACCACAAAGAAGAGATCAGTGCCTGCCCCTCTTCTTCCCCTCAATTATATGTAATTTTATGTCATTCTAGAAATCATAGAATCATACAAGTGTAAAATGTCATAAGTGGGGACACCTTCCACTAGACCAGGTTTAACACCTCCAGGGAAGGGCATCCATATTTCTCTGGGCAATCTGCTCCAGAGACTTGCCACCCACACAGTAAAGAATTTCTTTCTAATGTCTCACCTAAACCCAACCTCTTTCAGTTTAAAGCCTCTAATTCCTCATGTTTATTCCCCATGCTATGTGTGTTTGCATATAGGCATTGAGTTGGGCCTCTCCTGATGAAGCTGACTTACTGGCTGGAGTAGCTGGAATTCCTTTGTGCTGCTCCTCAGGTGCTCTCCTGCAGACCTGCAGTCTCTCTCGAGTCTCTCAACATTTCTTGCTAGTCCTGGCATCAAACTGGTAGGTAGGAACTAAGGTTCCCCTCCTCTGACAATTTTAGTTTAGTGCCTTCTTCACTAACTCTAGAAATTCAGACATCTTTTTTAACGACCAAATGGAAAATCAGATAGTGAAATTGAATGCTTAACAATGTAAATTATTTAAATAAATGACTGACATTATTTCCTGTTTCACAAAATGGCAGTGAAGAAGACATTTCATGAAGTGTCTAAAAAAGTACTAATTTTACATAAGAACTATTTTTCTGTATATACAGCTTAAGAATGAGATATTAGACCATAATATCTCAGAATATGCCTTAGAGGTGAAAAGGTTAACTGCTTTTGTAGTATTTCCTAGACATGGATCCTAGACTTGCTGGTGTCAAGGAAGCACGTGTTTAGGATGTGGCCTGTGTGTATAATATGGGTAAGTACTTTTGTCAGAATTATTAACAAAGAACTGTTTATGTTATTAGAAATAAGCAAAAACTGATGGTAATAGACCTGAAAAAATTGTGGAAAATATGGCAACTTTTTATTTTTTAATTAAATACTATGAATGCTATGCAGAAGCTTTACTGAGTAGTCAGCTGATCGGTACTCAAAGTTTAAAAAAATTGAAAAGATTTCTAAATGTCTTAGATACTCAAAGTGAGTGTACAGATATAACCGCATTACTTTTTTCTATCTTCATATGTATAAAAAAGTAACATAAACCTCATTATGAACTTACATTTAAAGAAAAAATATTTTCCAGATTTTAATCTTGTTATTGAGATTTTTATGCTTTTTCTTACAACAATTCATACTTTGTTTTTATTCCATTAAGCTGTAGAACTTGATTCCTATGCCAAGTCTTATGCCTCTGAACAAATATAAGAATCAGCTTTGGCATCTCTACTGCACAATGTACAAAGGTTTATAGCATTATCACCTGCAGTCAAGGTCTTCACACCACTGCTGTATCAAATATTTGCTGTTTTAGCCTGCACTTTTTAAATATTTGTAATACTAATGTAGAGCAGTCATTCTCTGTTATTCTCCATTAATTCTGACATACTTGGACAGAAAAATTTACGTTCATTATATTGAAATGCCAGGTGGCAAAAACCCATCTGAACTCAATTTTGGTCTTTCATAAATTATAGTAAAGTGGGACTGTAGTTTATGAAATCACTTGGTAAATTTTAAAAAATTAACACCTGAAATCAGATCTGATGTTAAAATCAGAAAAGTTTGTTATTTTCAGAAGTACTAAAAATTTACCAATTTGGATGTACAATATCTTCAAGTTATGAAAAAAACTCATACTTTGAAAAACAAGGTATATATCAAAAGCCATATATTCTTTCCTAGGTAGCATTTTATACAATAACATACAGAAGTAATGCTGTTTGAATGTAAAATTTCATGAGTAACACACACATAATATATCTGTTAGTATGTTCTATATCTATCCTATAACTGTAATCTCAGTACAGTCTTATTGTAATCTCTGGAACAGGTATAGTCCACCTGAGTACCCTTTGTTTACCTTTCCCTGGCTAACAGACCTTCCTAGACTTGGACCTAGAAGCATTTCCCTATCAGCTGCAACTTAGTGGGCCTCGAAACCAGTGTACCCTTTGTGACGTTCTCACCAGCCTGTTCGACTCATATAAATTGGTGTGGAGAACATTGCCACAGTGGGTCTAGTGATTAGTGTCCTCCATTACATGATGGAATAGGTTTTCAAAGGGAAAATTAGACTCTGGAATGACAGAGATCACACAATTATATTGGCTTTATTCTCCAAATTAAATTACTTCTGTATTTAGTATTTTGCTTTTGTTTATTTTGAACTTTCATGCAAACAAAATTATTGTGAACCAGAATCAAGTGTGCATATATATATATGTATACCTATATATAATTTACATTAATTTTCCTTTTTCATTCCCAGATAGTCACTGTTTGCGACGATTGTGTGAGAGGCAAATGTAAATGCAGCAAGAAATATTTTCTATTTTATTTCCTTTTCTAGTGGTAGTCATACTGTTCATGAAGTCAACAGTATTACACAGTGCTTTGTTCCATGTGACTAAATTTCTACCTGAAACATCAAATTTTCACAAATTCCAGCAATAGTTTGATGGGTGGATAAGTTAGTTAAGGAAAAGGGAGGAGGCAAAAGGCACTGTATTAGGTTGCAAAGTTCAGACAGACCAAAGATTAAATTGAACAGAACAACAGGCAGGTATATAAACACCAAATAGCCATAGCTTCTCATTTGTCCTCTCTCCCCTATAGACATCCATATTTCATTCAACAACATACCCCATCTCTATATCTGTTTTTCAGAATTGTTCAAAAATTCATATGGAGAGCAATTTTTCATGAACATCTTAAGGTCTCTTGGATCCAGGCTACACAGTATTGCATTTAATATAATGTATCTGATTTACAGGTTGGTGATCATCGGAAAGCAACAAACCAAGAAATAACAAAACAACAAAAAAAAGAGTAAAACAACAGAAGAAAAGCAAAAGCATAACCAACCAATAACTGATAAAGCTTTGTATTTCATTGCAGTACAACTAACTCTTACAGTTCTCTCTAACAGAGTACACTTTCCGTATTGAAATGTTCTCACATCTCAAAAAAAACAAACAGCCTGGAAATTTATAAGTAAAAAATCCAATCTAAAAATCCAGTTGTTAAATCCAGCCCTGTAGTCAAAAGTCCAGTCCAATTCCAATCCCTTTTTTATCTTCCTGGCCTTTTACTTGACTTACTTCAGTATGTCCTTGACTCTCTTTTATCGGGGTACCCTGAACCGAATCAGCATTCCAGTACTGAGTGTGTGAATAGAGAATAAGAACTACCTCCCTTCACCTGCTGGCAACTCTCCTCCTAATGAAACCATGGATACTGTCAACTTTCTTATCTGCAAGGCTAAATTGCTGGCTGTGGTTAACTTGTTGTTGGCCAGGACCCCTAAGTAACTTCTAAGTCAGTTAAGATCCCAGCCTGTAGTAAAAGTATGAGTTTTTTCTCACCAGCTGACAGACTTAATATTTCCCTTTGTTGAATTGTTGGTCCATTTTTCTAGCTCATTGAATAGCAGTGCACTCACCTGGTGCATCAGCTACTCCTTTTAGTTTTGAGTGTTCTGAAAATTTGCTCAGGCTCAAGGTTATTAATGAAGAGGTTAACTAATAATGAACCCAATATTGACTCCTGAGGTATTCCACTAATCATAGGCCATCACTTGGAAACTGTGCCTCTGATGACTACCCTTTAACCATGGCAGTTCACCCAATTTCAGTCCACCTTCCTGTCACCTTATCCTGTCTATACTTCATCAGCCCATCTATGATGCGACAGCATCTTTACCAAAGTCAATATAAAAATATTAAAAAAAAAATCCACTTCTCATTTTCACAGAGCTACTAACTTCATCATGGAAGGTTATCGGGCTGCTCAACCTGTTTTCCAGGTTTATTTGCTCTATCACCTATCCAAGGACTTAAATGAAGCTGACTGGCTTGTAGTTCCCCAGATCCTCCTTACCCTTCATGAAAATAGGAATGACATTTGCTTTCTTCTAGTCCTTAGGAATCCCACCCAATCACCATGGCCCTTTTCAAAGATAATTGAGAGTGGCCTTGCAATGACATCAGTCAGCTCCCTCAACTTTTATGGGTGAATCCTAAGTGGAACTAATTTCCTTGCAAATATGACTAAAAATAAATATAAATAAATTTTATCAGTGTGTCACAAAATGAAGCTAAACATTTAATACAATAATCTCTGGACTGAAATACATTCCTGCTTCTTCATTAAACAATATTCAATCTCAATAGTTTAATTCCAGTTGTGCATTTGCACTGTAGAACAAAACGAGAGCTCAAGTTGCAGTGGTTTCCTAGCAAAGAAGAAATGATTGGAATTACAAGAGATTCAGAAAAATGGTGACTTGACAAGGGTTTTTTTATTTGTTTGCTTGTTTTTTGTGAATAATAACTGAATGATCCTCTTTTTTCCCTCACTACCTCAAGGATTTCAAGTGCCATGCTCAGTGTGCTGTGGTAGCTAACTCTGAGACTGGCTGTTCAGATGACCCCTCCTCAACCCTCTGCTTGGATCCAAGGAGCAAAGCCCCTCCCATTTCAGTCTTACATGTGATCCATTTGACTACTGGCTGCTTATGGCATTCAGCAGAAAAGGTATTGTTTGTTCAGCTCCTGTACCAGGAAAATTTACTGAGGAGTATAGCAAACTGGGATCTGTGTATCTGCTCTCAAAATGGTGCTTGCTTTTCAATGCTGAAACAGTGTTGTTGCCGTTGGCAACCACAGCCTGCTATTAACATGCAGCCATTAAGTTGCAGAACTATTGAACACCAGATCAAAGAGCTATTTGGTGGTAATTTGTAAACAATACATAGCATGAGCATCAACAAGGAAGATTTTCTAGGAGGAAAGAAGGATTTAGGTGCCAAAATCATTGTAGACTTTGTCAGGCTTAATTGTCAGACACAAAGGCACACATACAGGAAAAACATTTTATTAACATTATAGATCATGTAGAATTTTTACAAATTCAGAAAGAGTCTTCAACATATAAACTTCATTTTATCATTTAACTTTGGATTAATTAAAAACCAACAAAATTGTATCAAACAACTTTTATTAAATGTTCATTAATAATTCTCCTGGTACAGGTAGTCACATCATCACTAAATGTCAACCCATCATTAGGGACTGGAAAATAAATTTCCTTAATAGAGAAATTAACTAAAATACCATAGAGTGTCATTGGGATTTTTTAACTGATCATGTTGAAGTCACCGATTGTACAAAACCATCCTCAATGGTATAGAGAAAAGTTGATAAATTTGGCAGTAACAGTATCTCATAAACTGCCTTTGATTGCTAACTTTTATAAACTAACTTTTACTTGATTAACAGAATTCTAAACTACTAACAAAATACATTTTTGGAAGTTACCTAAATAATCATAAGAATAACAGAATGGCAGAATGGCAATGAGAAAAGACATCTGAACTACTCCAAATCTTGGCCAACAACTAAATATATCAGAATATTTCCCTATATTTCAATAATTCAAAAAATGTATTATCCAGATAATTTGCATGTTTTCTTCTATTGATCAGGTTTCTTGTGATTTTTGTGTATTTTTATGTTTCTAAAGGGAATTATGTGAAAAAAAGATCAATCCTAAGAGCTCCACTAGATAGCATTCTGAAATATTAAACATCTGTATCAATTGTTGCAAAATCTTACTCTATTTACTTCAATGGAATTATGTTTATTTTTACTCAGTGTGGAAAATAAGTGAATACAACCCATCTGTCCTTAGGAGAGCAGACAGGGCTTTTATGAAGCTAAGTAGTTCTCCTCAATTCCTCCTGCTTACTTCCATATTTACCAGTCTTCTGCTGGTACTCACTCAGGACTTACAATTGAATCATATTAGAAATTACAGGAATAGGTTCAAGAAGACATAGCTAAGATGCCACATAAATAAACTTTCTATTTGTGTTTAGCTTCCAAAGCTTTATTCAATGAAGTCTGAACTGAGAGTCCCAGAGTAGGCAACATACCAGCTTTTCTCTGCAGGTGCATGTCATCCCCTGTTCAGCCCACTGGCCAGTGGTATGCGGATATTTTTTCATTACTATCAGATAATTCTTGGCTTTGAGGATTTCCATGAAATTCATCCTTGGCAAATACTATTGTTATTTCATCATCTTACCCATATACCAGTTCACTAGAAGTTGGAGTTTTCACACATTTTTCTAATGAGTTGAAGGTTGCAGAATACTGTAGGTCATATGAGCACATCCTTCCCAACTCCCAAACATAACACAGTGCATTTCTCTCAGTAGTGGGCATATGCCATGACATGTTGGCCATCTGGAGTGATTGTTTTACTTTGCAGATCAAATTTGGAGATGAGACCCTAGGGTCTGCGCACAGGATATGTAATTCTGTCCCACTTCTGTCCTTTGCATTCCATCCATCCATGGTGACTGTTTTTGTCAGTCAGAGATAAAATCTCTGTCAAACTCTGTCTACATGTGAACAATCCCCTCACAGTCCAGGTAGCAACAGGCCAACCATAACTACTACGAGTGGTTGGTTCAAACAAAGGCAATGTGGTCTAAGAAATGCAGAGAATCCTATGTTCTCCTAGAGTTAAAATAAATAATCAGAATTTTTTAACTCTGTTACATAGCTCTTGGATACATCTGGTTTTCTGGGGCTTAGCTGGGTGAAGTTTAGATAAATTAAGCTTTCTGATTCAGATCATATGCTTGAGGGTTGCTATTTGAAGAATATCCTACTGATGCCATTGAATCATATAACAACATAGCAGCTCAAAATGGAAGGATTCTTGAAAAATCATCTGGTCCAATCTTTTGTGGAAAGAGAGTCTAGATGGGTTTATCTACTGCTATTTCCAGTTGCATCTTGAAAACCAGTGATGGGAACTCTTATCAGAGACCTGTTAAGACTGAGACCAGCAGCTTCCAAGTCCAGTGATTCAAGTATATCTCTCTTCAGTGTTTGCCTCAAAACTGTAATAGTAGCCAAGAGGCAGTACAGACATCAGCCTTTTCTGGGTTGTGCATGAAAGAAAACACTTTGCAGCCTCTTCCATGAATGTTTCTTATGAGCTGGTTTCTCAATATGGATACTAATCAAAGTGTATGTATTCCTTAGGAAAAGGTCCATGTAATCTACAGTGAAGATAGATAAAAGAATCAGGTATCTGGCGCTGGACTATTGAACTGTGACTAAATGCATGTGCCTCATCTACAGCGGTGTTAAACATGTTGTGGATTCCTAATATAGGGTAGATGAATGACACCCAATTACACTGTGTTAATACAGGAGTCAGTCAAGTGGGACACAGATAAAATTATTAAAAATACTTTCTGCTATAGAAATCCTAGTGCATATAAGACTGGGTCTGTGATGTCTAAAAATTTGGTTTTGTCATTTATAATCTAATAAAAGAAAAAAAAGGTGGATAAGGAGCATGGAATACAGAAAATAAATCATACTGATGCCTGCTCAGCTGGTGTTACAAAAAAATTCAGGAGCCGTAAGCTGGGGTGAGATAAGAAAGGGTTTAATTATGCCAAGGCAATAGATGTTACGACGCGCGCGCGCCGGGCTGTGCCCGGGATGTTACATTTATAACAATATTTGGCCAATCCTAAGTGTGTCCACCCTATAACTTTTGGCCTGGTCCACCCCCTGGCCTGCCTCTCGAAATTGGGTCTGGAGTGCTTTTTGGGACCCTCTCTTCATCATCTTCTTCATCTTCAGCGTACAGAGAGCAGGGTGACCCAGTTCTTTGACTCTGTCCTGCGGTTTAGGCCAAGATACAAGCGTTCTCTAAACAAGACAGGTTTGCCTTGACTAAGAGACTAAACATCATCTGCTGAATATGGGAATAGGGTTGATATAGGGAGTATGGAATGGGGTGAAAGGATTGAGGAATATAAACTAAGGGTACTATGGGGAGGAGGGAGAAAGGGTTTCTAAAATCTACTTCTATTACCTATAAAACTTATAAGGTAGAAAAATAAGAAAATCATTATGGGCTTAAGGCATCAATACTGAAAGTAATGATCTGAAAGTATGATAGTTAACAAGTGACATATCAAAGGAGTCTCTGGCAGCAATCATGGGGCAGCTAAGAGGGAATGAGATGTGGATTCTTCTGATCTGACCCTGGACTTCAAACTAACTTGTCATTAAAATCCTGCATGGTGGAAAAAGTTAAAGCTACTCTTCACTGGTCAAAGTCAGAACAGCATTTGGCTATGGAATAGATTTAGTTAAAGACTAAGTTATTTTATTGAATAAAATAATACTAGAATAAATCAATAGTATTAGAGATGTGAATAAATACTGAAGAATAAAGGAGAGAGTATGTGACAATAAATTCGTATCCGTTAGAAATTACATATAAACGATTGAAAAGAGGAAACATTTCAATTGACTTTGAAACAAATGAGGAACAGGGGAGAGTTGAGCATAATGCTTATATAAGAATGTGGATGTTCTGAAATCTAGATGTTGTAAAATTATAAAAGGCTATATAGAAAGCTGCTGCAAAGTTAAAAAGTATTAGAGATAAAGACAGGTATTGCTTAAGTTTCCAGCAGGTATATAGTAATGAAAGTAGAAGATAAACTGTATAGTGATGACAAAGATAAATCCATGAAGTAATGCAGGGTCAAAAATAATACAAAGGTTAGAAAAATATCAAAGCTGATAGAAAAATATCACCAAGAAGAATAATATGAAAGAGTGAAACATGATTTACTTTATTCTTTGATACCAAAAAATAATGATACTATATTTCTAGCTTATACTGAAAGTACCAAGTAAGAGCAGTGTTAAGCTCCAAAGGGATTAACCTTACATATTTGGAAAATTAAAGAAAAATATATATCTCTGATTATAAAACTCTCATATGTTGCCTAGTTTCACTTTAGCCTGTTAGTGTTCTTAGCAAAGCTGTGCTTCTACAGTCTTTGAAATAAAAAAGGGAACTCAAAATGGGATTGAACACAGCATGAATTTGCTAAAGTTTGTTCAAAAATCTTAAAGGAATAGAATAACTAAATCTTTCTGATAAATTATTTTTTAGACAAGAGGGTTGTATTGTTCATATAACTGGACTTCAATAGAAACACTGTCAAATGGAAATTATCATCCAATGTGAAGAAAATGAAGATTTGTACTAGGATAATAGCTCATGTAAAAAAATGTTTGAGATGTTTTTGTCAATGTCTAATAACAGAGAGGAAACTATCAGAATTGAATGAGGCTAACTTTGGAATACTTGAAGAGCAGAAAGAAGATGGACAGCTATTATTTAATGCTTTTATATTTGGTTTACTTATTATTTTTATTTTTACTTAATTACATCTGTTGACAACTTTAAGTTGAGAAACCATTGTGAAAACAGATGACTACTGAAATACACCAGAAAAATGTGAATAACCATGAGGAGTAAATCAGATTAAATTTAAGAGCATGATCTCAAAATTTTCTGAACATTGAAGTTCAATTATAAATTATGAGATTTTGAGCTAAAAATGAAGAAGATGAGAAAAAGAGTCAAGCTACCTGTTCTTTAGTACAGAATGAAATTTAGTTCAGCTGTTGGATGGCTACGTTTTAGACATTTCTACCACAGTTGATCATACCAAACTCATTGTACAGTCAGCAAAGAGAAGTAGGCACTTTTAGAAAGTGAGTACTGCAAACACTTTTAGACATCTTCCTTGGGATGAGATGAATGGTGCCCCAAGACTTGCATGCCTCTATGAAGAAAGAATAAACTTCTAAATAAGTTTTTAAAAAAATAAAAAATGCAAAGATCTTCCATTCAAGAGAATGCTATCTTAGTTGACTACAACATGCAATCAGATGTAACAATGAAAATGGAAAATGAAAATTTGAATGAGGTGGTAGAAACAGAGCAATATAACAAACTTAAACACATAGATGAGATTTTGTCTGAAATACTCTGAACGGGGTTTCCCTGGTTAAAAACAAACAAACAAAAATAAACAAACAAACAAAAAACCCACCAAAAAACCCTCTGAAAAATGTGTCTCATAGCATCCATCTATAGGTAGTCAAGAAAAAGGGAAAAGCTATTTAAGACAAAAATACTACTAGCATATAGAAGCATAAATTGATTATATATTTTTGGGGATTAGAAGAGCATTTCTAACCACACAAAGATTGAAAGGGACAATGTTTTAGAAGAGTAGTTAGATCGGGAAAAATTCTAATGTGAAACTTTTTCAGCTTGTCAAATAGATTATGGTATGTGGCTGTGGGCAAAACAGACACTTGACTTGATAGACCAAGAAATCCAATCCTGTTGAAGTCTCTGACAGTGTATAAAAGAAACTATTGTTTTGTGAAATATTTTAGCAAGTAGAAATCAGTACCTTCAGAGACAATGTGAAAAAAATATTTTGCAAACAATAATGCCTCATAAAGAAAGTCCTTAAGCAAAGAAAATTATATAAAATGAGCTACGACCTGGATAAATCCCAAAATGTTATCAAATTTTGGGAATATTCACACCTGAAAGTAAGTGGAAGAGAAGCTTTATGATTCAGTCTCATCCCTAATTAAAAAACATAACTATTGTATTTTATAATGAAAAATTAAATTCACAATTGGTTATTTATTTTTTACCCTAAGTTAAAATACTAATTAGTAAATATTGAATATACTTTCTAATAAGTAAGATTTTTAATTCATGTTTTAATACATTTTTAATTCATACTATAATTTAATTACAAATATAAATTATATACAATAAGTAGTAATATTGAGTACAGGAGTACAGGAGGTTGACATTTATTTTATTGAAATTTGACTTTTAAAAGTAAGGTCTATAAAGTGGGATCCTGTGCCATGCTTTGAAGACCTAAATTTAGGTAGTAAAGGAACCTTACAAGGTAGTGTTTAAGTTCAGAACACCTATACTTAGGTATTTAAATGTAAATTTCTGTGCATGGATCTTAGACAGCTTTTAGGGCCAAGGCCTTTAGAAGTGCCTCTCCTAACCCATATGTAAGAGTAGTGCTATTTAACAAAACCTGGGATATCTGACACAAGCTGTGGAGCAGCATCTGTGTGGAATAAGATGAGGCATGAGATGGAAGTGATTAAATGGTGTGTGGATGTGGCATTTGGGGATATGATTTAGCAGTGAATGTGCTGGTGCTGGATCATGGTTGGACTCAGTGATCCTAGAGGTCTTTTCCAAACTTAATTATTCTATGATTCTGTGATGCCTAGTTGGAGCACCAGAGTTGAGTCCTTAGGGTAGTTAGTCAGAGTCAGTTTCTGCAAGTGTCACTCTCCCTCTGTTCCTATGGAGGGGAACACAGGTGATTCCCTATATGCTGGATGAAGATTGGGATGGAATGGGGTGGGATGGGATGGAATGGGATGGGATGGGAAAGGATAGAATGGGAAAGGAAGGTGAGACAAGGCAAAGCAAAGAGGAAAGTATTCAGACAGTAGTTGGGAAGATTTCCCAGAATATATTGAAGAAATGTGAAGAAGAAGAGTTAGGAAGGATTTCTCACCTTTTCAAAAGTGAAACGCTGTGATGGACTCACTGCTCATCAGATCAGCAATGTTTAAAAACAAACAAATTTTTCTTTTCAACACAGGTATAAGGTATGAAATTTACTGCTATAAAAGGGAAGAAACCAAAACCAACTGAAAAAATTAATGAAAGAAATTCACTTGAAAATCAGTAAGTATAATGGGGTAGATACAATGTCTAGCTGGATAAGTCACCTGTCCTATAGTAACTAACAGTACACTAAAGTTTCACAGAAAAAGGAAAGAACTGTAAGTAGAAGGTTATAAATTATGGTACTCCTTCACTGCTGTTCTTCAGAGGATCTGTTACTTGCATGTTAAGCCAGCCCTTAATCCAATGATGGATGCTATGTCTGCCTTTCATCTTATCCCAAAGCTTGTTTTCCAAAGAAGAGGAGGGGCTCCATCCTGACTTTCTGTTGAATTAATTTGGCCATGTGATATGATCACTCACTGGAGATACCTTGAGAAGACAACAAATTCCAGCCCACTATTCCTTCACCTTTTTCATTTCAGTCTTCATTCTCACAATTTATCTCACCTGTTTTCTCTGTCTCTCCGTAGCTTCTACAGTCTAATCTACATTTTTGTTTTACTGTACCACTCACCCTCTACACGCATACACACATGCGTGTGTGCACACACACAGAGTTAAAAGTTCTCGATTTTCTATTCCCTTTTATTTCCCCTATGTTCTTATACTCATATACTCCTTCCCACTCAAAAAAGTAGAAACAAATCAAGCAAACCATAGTACCATCAAGTTGTGTATAAAATGAACCTAAGTAACCATGTAATTATTCTCACTCTATTGCCACTGCTCTTTATTGCTCTCACTTATTGTGTCATCTTTCATATTGTAAGACTGTAGGCTCCTTGGGGAAGGGATCGCATCATTTATTTTCTCTTTGAAGTACCTTTACCACCTCAGGCACTTTGCAAGTAACAAATAATAATAATAACCATTAATCAGGTAATGGGATCAGTAGAAAGCACTAGTCATTGGCAATTAAAATCTTAGCAATAGTAAGCAGGTTCCTACTTCAGAATTTGGAAAGACTTTTCTTTTTGGTCCTTTCTAAATAAGAAACCAACTTGGTTTACCCAACACAAAATACAGGACCTCTCAATTACACTTATTTGCCTACACTTTTTTTTCCTTCAAACTGAAAGGTTGAGTGAAATCTGCAATCCTTGCATGTAAGTGGTCTATAGTTCAAAATATATATCTGTTTTCTGATGACTCCAAATAGCAAAGGTGATTAAACTGAGCGCGCACTGTAATTGCTAAAGCTGAAGGTCTACATTATCAGAGGAGGTGGGAGGATTTGATTTTGTCAGTTGCTATTGAAATCCAATGAGTTTTCAGCACCTAACTAGTATAATCAAGGGTGACTGAATCCAAGATGATACAGCATTTCCATGTAGCTGGTAGTAAGAGGTAATTTTATACTGCAGCTTGTCTTTAGTGTTGGAACCAAGCAAATGAAGGTGCTTTTGCTCCTTTTCTTTTTGAGTCTTTTGCTCACAATGGTATAAAAATATCTTCAATAGCATTTCTAAATTGATATTGAGATATTAAGATTTTTTTTCCCCTGACTGGTAATGATGAGGCAGACAGACTAATTCTGCATATAATCTATTAACATCTTACTCTATTTTTGTCTGTATCTAAAGCTTTCGTATAATTTTTCTTTACAGTTTTAATTATAGCAAAAAATCATTAATGTTGATGAAAGGCCTTTAATTTCAGTTCTAAAACTTAGAAAAATATCCAGAATAAATAGATAAACGATGCTCTCTATTGCAAGAAATAAAGTGTCTTAGTTGAAAATATTGATAGAAACACACTTTAGGCACAGATCCTTGTATACTTCTAGTGAATACATCATTTTAGTCTCCAAATATTTCCCCTTTCCCCAACCCATTTTTTTTCCTCCTCAGTTTACTTTTTCTTAAATAAATTAAAGGTTTATTCTATTTAGCTTTAGCAGCCTGTTGTCTTCCCCCTAACCTGTTTATTCATATTTTTAAGAATAAATATTCATCCATATTAATATTCATATCTCTGAATAAATCAGATACTGAAATACTAGCATGCCCCTATTTTTCTATACACCTTCATATCTAATAATTGGCTCTAAAGTAAGGTCATTCCCCCTTTTAACCTTGTTTTATATGTAATCTCATAAAAGGCATATGCACATAACTTCTATATATTTATATATCAGCAGATAGAACCTAAACAGTAGATATAAATAAATTCTGAAAACGCATTTCTCCAGAATGCCAAGGTTTACAGGAGATAAGTAAAAGAAGTAAAACAAGTGAGGGAGGTGGAGGGGATGCTAATAAGTGAAATTATGTTTTTACACAGATATTTATACACATATATAACAAATCCCTCAGAGATACAGATGTCTCACATGCTTTACTCTTATTTTTTTATTCTTCAATTCCAATAACTCATTTATAGTTTGGATTATAACCTCTTGGGGACAGAAGATATGTTTTATTTCTACTGTGAGGTGCACAACATACCTTTAAGTATTTGACACTAAACACCAATATGGATGGTTTCCTTTCTGTTTTTCATATTTCACATGCTGCCCTGACTATTACTTCCCACAGCATGTAATTTGGAGCAAGCTGTTATTTTCCATGTCTTTAAAAATTTGCCAACACAGCTGACAGAAGATGTGGTTAAAGCATGTGGTAGCACACTTGTGATATTTTAATTAATACAGAGTAGATTAAAGTAGCATCAGAGTCCTCTTTCAGGGATTTTTTAAAAAAACTTAAAATCACAATCTGCACATGGGAATCTTGAAGGATATCCACTTTGCCACCATGTGATAGTGATTGAGACATTCCGCTTTGTTGGTGTTACCCATTAAGCTATCTGGATTAGTATGCTTTCATTCTGTTCTGTTGCTATGCTTTTTGCTAAGTGATATGACAGAATCCTCCCACATTCAGCTTTATAATCATTGGAACTTCTTCTCTCATCAAGTCATCATAAAATATGTGCTAAGTGTAGGGGTGAGTGGTGGTGTTGTGTTTTTTGGTTGGTTTCCCCAAGATAGTATGTGGATCATTCATAGGAAGTTATCCATAAACTAACTGATAGAGCAGGACTGGATGTAGACTTACAAAAAGAAGCAGATAGGGAAAGGCATAGTGTTGCCCATGTTATTTGAGAGGAATCATACTTTTGGAAATTGGTGATTATGGAAAAAAGTGATGGAAAGAAGTAAAAGCTCAGTTAATCCATTGCCTACGCTGTAACCCTGAATTAGTATATTTCTCATACTATTGTGCTTGAAATTTGCTGTTTGACTTTTCTACCCCTGGACCCTAAGTAATTGTTATGACATATCCTGTGGTGTATGCTGACACAGCTGCTAAAGACTCTTCATCTACCACATTATCACTGCCGTGTTGGGACTGCACTGTAACTCTTCTGTGATCAAGACTGATAACTGAGAGCATTCTCACCTATTGGCTGTGGTACACACTTGCCCCTTTCTCCATTAACCCACACACCAAATAGATAAACCATGACACTATTTGAAAACATAGAATATCTTTCTCTACGCTGAAAAAAATGTTGTTTTTTTATTTTATTTTATTTGCTTCTTGAACTTGATATATTACAAGACTTCAGTAGCATTTGATTTACAACATTACAGCCAAGACTCTTATTGTTAACATTAAGCAATGCTGTTGGTAGGCAATGCTTTCATGTACATTGCACTGCAGCACTGTACCTTTTGGTCGTGACAGATATTTTTGCTGTGCTACTCAATGACCAGGCCTATATTGAGCAAAACCACTGAGCCAGGTTTTATAAATACATAACTGATGATTACATTTCCCTCACAGCCTCATCTGCAGTCTCATGTCTTGCGGTTCACTGCCTTTAACCAGCATGTGTGTCTGATAATTGGTTTTCTTCTGCCATCATCTCTGGAGCTAGTGTTGAGTGGGAGTGTAGTGCAGGCTGTTCTTGTCCTTTCATGTGGGAGGAGATACTGTGATTTCAATCACCACCCATGTATTTAGCTTTTGAGCTTCCCAAAGTCTTGCTTTTCCCATAGTCTTTAAAGAAGATTTATGTTCTGAGTTTATGACTGGCAGTTACTTTACTGCCTGTTGTGTTGCATGGGCCAGTGCTAGCAGGGATCTTGCACTCAGCACTGTCTGTGGAAGGTAAGGTCACTTTTTGTGAGGCTTTCTTTGATCACACAGCTACATCCAGGGGAGAAGGAATGACTGTGAGGAGGAAAAGGGAGGTGAGGAAATTTCCATTGGATCATAAGTCGTTAGAAGAGGAATCTCAGTATTTGTCTCCTCTCTTGGCCAGCAAACTAATGGCTAAAGGAAACTTACTCTTGCCAAAATTTTGAAGAAGCTGATTTCTCTTGCCTGGCAATGTACTGAAGTCCTTTTTGGATCTCTTTTTTGCCTCTTTACTTGAAAAGAGATTTGGCATTATCTTTAAGGCTCTTGACTCTGGACAGAGGCCTTATAATTCCTTGCTCACTAGAGGAATATTTGTCCTGCCAACTCTGCAACCATCTTATTCCTTTCATTTGAGTATTTGATTTCAGATTTCATTTGAGTATTTTCTTCTTCATGATTGTTTCTGAATACTTGCTCCCAACATGTGGTCTTCAGCCAAATGCCAGGGAATGAGGTATCTTTCAGCACCTTTAGTACATCTTTTGCTGTAAGACTGCAACATATATCAGTGTGGGAAGATGACTGTGGGTAAAATTAGAGAAAATTGGGGAGTTACATCCAAAGTACAATAGTACAGAAATTACAGGGCGAGATGCAGTGTCTACTTCCTGAATGGAATGCAGTTGGCATGCATGGAATCTGTTCCATGATGTTCTCCACACACAGCCTGAAACCTTAAGCACATGTTAGGAGGGATGAAATGGAGGATGAAGCAGAATGGACATACTATGACCAGGCTCTGTTGAAATTCTTGCCAATAAACTGCGTAGCACCTGTCAGCCAAGGGAGGAAGGAGAAGATGTTGTGGTGCTGAACCAGCAACTGCGGTGAAATCACTTTATTCAGGTGAACTTGGTTGATTATGATCTAGTTGTAATACTACCACACATCTCCATCCTAAGGTCACCTGCCTCCAAGGTACAACCACCCCTCACTGAGCATGCGCTCTATATTTTATTGACCACATCTTTAAGAGTAAAGCAAGAGAATTTTACACCAATCAGCAACAAAAGTATATAAGACTAGAGTCACTCAAGATCCACCTAAATGTAAAGAAATTAGAGATTTTGGGGAAGCGTCCATCATAACTTCTGGGATTGGATGATGGGCTGAATCTGTCTTCTCCCCTGTAGGGATGCCTATGGGGTAAGAACCATATTTTATGTGCACTGAATGATTATCTTGAGCTAACTTTCTTTGGTGATTAGAGCTTGTCTGTATATTGTTTCAATTATCTTTTTTGCAGTCAGATATAATCGCTGGCAGTCTTTGAATCTTAGCCTGTCAAAATATTCTATCAGTGTGTTTATCAGTGAAGTGAGTTATTTCCTGAGCTGTTTAGCGTGAGTATTTCAAGGGCAATAGCAGTCGTCGGCAGCAGATAACATACTTGATTAAAATTGAAGACATCCAGGAGCGGGTCCCTCTTTAAAGGATTTGACTCCAATATGCTGTTGGTGTGTGTCACTGAACAAGTTAGTCGAACTGCATTCCAGTACAGCAGACTCTTCAATGGAGTCCCCATAATGGGACAGTGACAGATTGGCCAAACACAAGGGTCTCAGCTTTCTCGGCGTGTTGGCAGACTGATCAAACATAGAGGGTTCAAAGAATCCCCACTTCCATGTGAAAATCAAGAATGGGAAAGTTTCAGAACATGAAGGAATCCTCTTTTTCTCTTAATTTTTATGTCCAGCTGCTGTCCTAAAATGAACCACAATCCCTGATACGCTGAAGATCCTTCATGTAGCTATAGCTCATCTGATAGCTCTTAGAATATTAGGTAGTGTAAGATAACCTTAAAAATAACTTTACATCAGTACAGATAGCAGCTTAGCAAAGCATAATAAAAATGACAGAAAGTATAAGAACAGATTGACTTTAGTTACAGTCAAGTAACTGTGGCATGTTAGAAGAGTCACAAATGAGAAATGAGCCAGACAGACCAGCTCATTTATACAAAAGACATCTTAATTTTTTAATAGAATAACATGATTAAGCAATAGATTTTCCCATACACAAATTAGAATAACTTAATAATGTCTAATTTTTTATATCATTTGATCTTATATTAGCAATAAGATAATCACTGAGAGGTTTATACCAAGATTTTATTCCCCTGTTGCAAACTTGTATTTATGCCAAAGTACCCATCAGTAGATGTTCTGAGAACATCACTGTAATATAATCTTTGAAGTTAGGGAAATTAGACAAGATTTCATCTCTAATATGCTGCTCACATTTTAACGGTCTTTACAATAAAATATAAATATTTGAGCATAAGCATATATTTCTGTCTTTTTTTTCTTATAAATTATTCCTGTAATCACAGATTTTTATATATATATATAACCCACTATGTTTTCTCTAAACAAATTTATTTATTTGTTTGTTTGTTTAGTTATTTATTATGTGCTGCAAATTTTAAATTAAAAAAAATACTTCTTGTGGGTGCGGGGAGATATTATTTTGCCCGTTTGTTTTTCCTAGGCAGCTTCCTTAAATTCCCTAGACTCTCAGCTGTGTCTGAATGTCAGTAGTATCCTTTGGCACCAATATTATTTGGTCACTTTGTTTGTGTAGCAAGTCTCTTTTCAGTAACAAACTCAGAGACTACTCCTCAGTTACTGATAGATTTGGCAACTCTAGGCAGAGTCTTGCCTGAGCGTCATCTTCACCTTGACAGTAGATGTCTACAAAAAAAAGCCATTTTGAGTAGCCGTCTTCATTGCCCAGTTGCCCTGAGGGTTCAGTCACAGAGATGTGACATCTAGGCTTTGCTTGAGCTTCCTTTTCAGTATGCACTCACTTGTTTCTGTGTTAATCCTGGAGTATGTTTCTTTCTGGGTTTACTAACTTTTAAGAAGCCTGCAGCTGCTGCTTATACTTACATTGTGCATAATGATCCTGTTCTTCAGATAACAATGAATCTCTATTTTTCACCTACAAAAACATCTAATATATTTTCACTCTATACACAGTTGAAAAGTTTTACCTTTGGCTTCCATTAGCTTGTGATCAAGTTCTAAGTAGGCTTTCCTTAAGATTTTTAGAGTGAGATCAACATTTTTTCTTTCATCTGGGACATCTGCATGTATGGGTTAGTTAGTATGTGTGGGGTGAGTTCAGGCAACAATTCACAGTGCAGTGCATAAAACTGTCAATCCAGTCATGCTTCTAACATTAAGTGCCTCTAGCTGCTAAATAAGAGAGGAACTTATTCCTGGCCTTGGATAAAAATGGCACTGACTTTTTATGTGCTTCATCCTTCAGACTAATCCCTTTAACACTGATGTATCCTAGAGGCATCTATGTGGAATACCCCAAAACAGAGACAGGTAATAAGCTCTCATTCATTTAGCAACATAAACACGCCCTTTAAGATTCCTTTTGCTACTGTAACCAAGAGGGAGCACACTACTGAGAGTAACTTTCTTGTTCAGCTTGCTGCTCCTCCGTGAAGAATCTCAAGCCAATCTGGACAAACTTCCAACCCCTGCATTTTGAGAAGAGAGCTGTGGAGACATTACAAATGCTGAGAGCCACTTTTGACCTGGGGTATTCATATCCCTTTAGACAACTGTGGCCCTTTGAGCTGGTTTAACAGAGATAGCATCTAGTAGAGAATCTTATCCTACCATGAAACATTCAACTTAATGAAAGGATTGCTCAGTTCTTTATGTATCAGAGGCACTATATTTGCTATGCAGAACTCCACTCCTGAAGGCTCGATTTTCTCCAAAATATAGGATGATGAGTTCTGAAGGATCATATCCTAATTATCATCTTTTGAGACTTGATGTCTCTTTGTTTGTTTGTTTTCATCTAAATTTCTTTTTACTTAGAAAGTTACACTAACCTCTTCTGTTTTATCCTGATCTGCTTTAAACAATCTTGGTTAATTTCCCAGTGTGCTTCAGTTCAGTTCAAAGTGCCTCCTACATGTTTTAGATTTGTTTACATTCTTGAATACACATAAGAGAAGCATGAACATTACTTAAGAATTCCCTTTAATTTATTTATAGAAATAAACTTCTACAAGGATCAATATAATGTCCTGAATTTTTTACATTATGTTTATGGTAATTTCTCTTTATATTTGTAGATTCTTTGCCCTTTTCTGCTCTTTAAATTTTTTTTAAGACTAGATGCATTTTTTAAATATTCTTTTTTCAAACTATGCTCTACAAGTTTTGTTGAAAATAGTACAATCATTCTTCTTGAAGCTAAATTTTATTATGTATATTGAAGCAACCCTTATCTTTGCATAAGATTTTACCTAAAATAAATTGACCATTATGTTAAATAAAATGACATCTGGTGATTAAAAGATTTAGATATGCAAAAAATGTTGTCAGTTTGAGTTGAAAAGCTCGTACAAAAGCCTCATGGGAAGTCATCCTTAACAGTTAAATAGTTTGTACTAGAGAAAATCTATATCTTTTGAATATCTTGTGAACAACGTGAAAATAACTTAATATGCCTTGTTATAGATGTGTGCTCTGTGGTACAAAGGAGCTGGCTGCTACATTTTGTTTTGGATGTGTTTCTACTAAAACTTTAGTTGTAAAGGGACAAAGACAGAGGCTCACTTTTTATTGTCTGAAAATAATTGGGTGATGTAATAAAAACATTGTTAAATATCCTCTTAAATTAACAGTTTCAGCAGGCATAGTTCCTTCTGCAGATAGGGAAATAAAAAATCATGTATAGAGTATGTTTTTGAAATAAGTTTTTAGCCAGCATAAATAGTAGCAGTGTAATCAAAGAGAGTTGGATTTTTTCCTACCAGCATCTAATAGATTTCCAATTTAAGCACGATTTTACTTTCATATAAATTATCCAACAAGTTAAGTGGTATTTTTATCATCAAATCAATGTGATATTCTAAAACCTTTATTTTATTAATCTACAGACAAAGTTACTTGAATGTTTCAGCACTATTTAACTATCAGCCATTTAGCACTTTAATTCAAAATCGATCATTAAACAGTCATTTTATCTCACTACAACTATTTGTAAACATTCTCCTCACTTTCCTTGTGTCTTCATCAGTACCCTGTCATTTTCACATTGTTTTGTAACCTATTAGAGTCACTCTATGGCATCAGCAACAGACCTTTCATTAGACTGCCACTGATAAAGTGAACTATTAGGTAACAATGGAGGTAACTGATCACACTAAAATGAATCATTGATTAAAAATTACATGGAATAAAGAGGCACAAACACTGTGAACTCTGTCTCTACCTTCCCTGCAATAAGGGCTAAGTGTTCAGTGCTCAATCACATAATTGAGACAAATTATCATTGAAGATAATCACTGGTAAATCTTTTAATAATATTTGTCAGTAAACAGATGTAGGCAAAATTTGCAAATAGTCTCCTAATATCCCATTTCACGCTGTTTGACATGTACAGTCTGGTTTAAGGAAAAGTATCTTTTTTGTATGGCTTGTACAGCATCTAATATAAGCAAGCTCTGGCAGCTACCATCATTCAAAGCAGTCATCCCATAATGACCAATGAAAATTGTTTCCTTGAGGATCTGCATTCTGTCTCCATAAAGATTTTTACAGATAGGTCCTTTGTTAGTTAATTTGAAAAAAAACTTATTGTAGTCTCCTCTGGCTTCCTTAGCTGCACCAAACCCACAATGCTTTCCTCTCCATTTCATGTATCTGGCATGCATTACACTAATTCCAGCTCTTTTCATATGAGGTCTCATAAGCCCTCCAACAGTATCCAGAGTTTTTTTGTGTGTTTGCTGGTACTTGGGCAATTGAAAGCATGGTCTACATCTGGATAAGAGCTATAGCTGTTGTGTCTGACTAACAAATAGCACAGTAGGTCAATTCCTGGCTGTCCCTTAAGGAAGACATTAATAGATTTTCTATCCCTTTCCTGTTTCCTAATTTTTCTCAAAAAAATCATTGAAACATATTCTCTTTCAGATCTCTATTCCTTTGTGAAACTTGCTTGTAACTGCCCAATTATAATAAAGGTTTTTGCAAGTGAGAGGATACAGAAAGAAATGGTACTAACCTCCTTAGGAGAATGGTTCAAGAATAAATACAACTAATATATAACTAAAGTGACCTAATTGTGGACTTTCAGTAACAGGAAAGATGGGACAAGACTATTTACAAGCATGTGTAGTAACAGGACAATGGGAATGGGTTCAAATGGTAAGAGAGTAGGTTTAGATCAGATATCAGGAAAAAAATCTTTCCTGTGAGGATGGTGAGACACTGGAACAGAATGCCCAGGGAAGTTGTGGATGCCCCATCCCAGGAGGTATCAAGGCCAAGTTGGACTGGGCTCTGAGCAACCTGGTCTAGTTGAAGATGTCCCTGCTCACAGCAGCAGGGTTGGAACTAGATGATCTTCAAGGTGCCCTTCCAACCCAAACCATTTGATGATTCGATGATTCTGTGATGATTGGTTTTGCTAGGATGAGACCACAGTTGATTAAGTGAAGGAAGAAGAAAGTGTAGTTGCTGATTCCTTTATAGTTTATATCCTTCTCACATATTTCTTACATTGTTCTTTTTCACTCCCATGGGAAACTCCCGTGGATTTATAGCTTGCTGTTATGATTTCATCATTTAGGCAAATGGAAAAAGATGGGCTGTAGCCTATGAACCACAGCATTGCATGCACAGTGTATTAGCTAAACCTCCCCACTTGCAACATTATGATTTAGTTTTTTCATTCTATCTTTCTTTCTTTTTATTTTTTTTCCATCAGAGGTGATAATATTTGTTACAATGGAGATGGCTTTAAAATAACCAATCCTCTAATAGTATCCTCTGATGCATGGATGGTTCTGCTTCGCACTGTGATAAAGCCTGTGTAGATGGCAGACTTTTGTTCCCGGTTGCAGAGTAGTCCTAGAGTCTCTATTTCTCTGTGATGCAAAATGCCAAATGGAGCTAGGTCAGTAAATCACAAAGCAAGTTAATTAGATGGTATGGGACATAAATGCAGACCAATAACGAGCCACTGACATTGCTAAGGGCTATAATCTTGCCTTCCACTCTTTGCTACAAAGTCGTCTAGCTTTCTATTAAAAGGTGGAAAGAACAGAGGAGTGAAAACCTTGTCTTTTTTCCATAGAATAATACGGTTCTTGTCATTTCTTGGCTTGATAAATAAGATTTTAAATGGAACAAATGGCCTACACACTCCACAATAGTGGGTAAAAATGGTTAAAATTTACATTGAGGTTGCTCTTCAAAATAACTTAAAAGCATAATTTGATACAGATCCTGCAAATAATTATGCAACTTTTCCAATACCTGCAAGCATGAGGATAAATGATGTCAGTGATTGAAAAGTTTTCTGTTTCCCTTCTTATTTCTGTAAAAGTAGCAAATCATTCTTTCCTTTTTCTCCCTCTGATAAAGTTGTCTCTTGTCTTTCTTTGTCACCTGTTAACTAGTAAAGGAAAGTGCTGAGATAACATCTGATATCTTTACCTACTTGTCTGCATTGCCATCTTCCTAAATGTCTCTATGCTTTTGATATCCGTATTGCTGAACCCTCATGAGTGAGGCCATTAGCCCTCACCACCTGTTCTCACTTCAGAAGAGAGAAAACTGATTTGCTGTTCCACTGAATTCTTTCAGGTGATACTGTATTTTGTTTTGAGGTTGGTTTTGTTGTTTTTCAAAGCATTTAATGATGTTTTTGTTAAGTGACACTTAAACACTAGCAACAATAATGGAATCTCAACAAGGCAACTGTGTTCACTTTGGTACTATCAGGATAATGAAGGGCAGTGATTGATAAAGGTTAAACAAAGAGAAAACATAAAAATAATTTTTCATAGAGGGAAAGAAACTGGAAGCTAAGTGTTAGGAAAGTGGTAGGAAGGGAGCACTAATCATTCAAAGCTCCTATTATTATTAATACAGACTGCACCTGCAAGACTTCAATGACTGCTGTGGCATCCTGCACTTAAGGGAAAGGGAGCACCCAAGATTCATAGATGTTTCTGTTTGAAAAGGAACGACAAAAGTCAAAGGGTCGACAAAAGTCAAAGGGTCGACAAAAGAAACCTACAGGATTTTATTAGTAAATTATACACTTGGCATGGAAAGTGGTATAGGTTAGTCCCTTACCTTCTAGTATAAGCACATGCCAGTGTGTTTTGAATGATGGACAGGGTAAAAGGTAAGAGAGAGAAAGAAGTTAGAGAGGAAGAAAGAAAGGAAGAAAGAGAGAAAGAAAGTCTTGGCTCAAGCGTTGATCCAGCTGACGGGGTATCCAGAGTCCTGGGGCATGCTTGCCCAGGCTTCATGAGAGTACCTTTTTATAGATAACTTCTCCCCACCTTGGGGATAAAACTCCCTCTCTCCATGCAAATTAGTTACCATGTGCAGTTTATTCTTCTAGACCTTTCTGGAAATGGGCCAGAGGGCTTCAGTGGTCTTTAGTGGTCCCCATCTACTGGGTTGGCCTTTGGTTGACAGTCCATGCCCATTTCTGGACCTGTGCTTGCACTGTATTGTGCTGTACTTATCTCCAGGAGACAGAACAAGGACGCTTGTCCCATAGAAGTGCTGTCCTACTTCCATATGTCCCTGTTGTTCTCCGGATTAAGCTATAAACTGCCCAGAGCAGTTACATTTTTATTTAAGACTTTTTAAAAGCCTTTTGGTTCATTATAACCTCTAATTAGCGTCCAGAGAAAGAGTCACAAACGCTTCTTTAAGAGAAATTCTTTTTAATTTAGTGAGAAAAATAAGATATTTTGGCAAAAGGTTTTTACAGGAGTAAAACAGAACCAAGAAAAAGCATTTCACTAAAACATTCAGCACAAAGATCCATTCCACAGGAAACATTCACTAAAAACAATCCGTATACCAGCTTTAGTAAAACACAGTTCATTGGTTTTAAGTTATCCACAAGAGAAGGACAAGAGTAAAAGAAAACAGATTAAAAGGAATAAAGAAAGAGAGAAGAAAGAGAGAAGAAAGAGAAGGAGAGAAAGGAGAGGAGAATAGTTACTGACAAGATTCGATGATTCACGTGGTGGTAACTGGAGAGTAAGGAGAAGAGGGAGACCGCACGGAGTCTTGTGTATTTATAGAGTTCAGTTTCTCTCCCAGGCAGGATATCCAGTCAGTGCCTTCCAGGCCAGAGTGAGTTGTGCTGTAGCCAGTCACAGGCTCCAGGGGTGTGGTGTGGGTGGGCTATCAGGCAGCTCTACCTTGACTGACACCCCGGCTGCAGGACCAGCAGCTCTGCCGTGTGCTCAGCGTGGGCAGCAGGTCTTGCCTTCAGCTCTGCTCTGTACCCTCAGCACAGGCCTGATGTGCAGACCTTACCATGGACCTGCAGGTCCAGGCCCAGCCCTTCTGCACATGCACACACTCACAGTGAGTTGGTTCCAACCCATATCAGTAATTCAGTGAGATTCAGATCCAGGATCCAGTCACATCCTGTTCTTTCTCACAGCACATTATTACCACCACTTCTTGGTTGGCTCCATAGCCATCAGGCTACTGGTTTTTGAGACAAACACACTAACCCCTTTCTTCTGGGCTTTTACGACTGCCTACAGCCAAGTCACACATATCATCTAACCCCCACTCCCCTTTCAATTCTTCATTTCTCCAACCATAGTAAATGTTTAGTTTAACTTGTTGTTGTTGTTGGGGTTTTTTTGGTGACAGTTCCTTTGCTAGTGACTTTTTTTAGAAGAGAAGATCAAGTCTTGAGTTATGTTTATCTCTCTATGCCACCCAAATTTCAACCAGAGTAGATTTGATTGTGGATAACTTGTCTGTACCACAAAGTCAGGGAACTTCAACTGAAATTGTGCATCTATCACCAAGTATAGTCAGAGCATGCTTGATCCATCTGCACTTAAACAAACTACAAATAGAAGACATGTAATACTACTAGAATATTTTGATTAATAACTTCTGCACAATGTTTTATTCAATAGATTTCAGATGGGCATAACCTTCCTACACCTATAATGATACAATACTGTTAGCATATTCATTACTGGTCCCTTCATTCACTCCGTAATGCAAATTTTCATATTGTTTTGCATACTGGGATAAGAAAAATTCAAACACAGTGGTCCTTCAAACCCTCACATATTCGTGTGCCTCTTAAACTGACTTCTTTTTGACTCTTGCTGAGAGTCTTCTGTATTCCACTCTCATGTGTTTAGTAGACTTGTCATTGAAAACTATTACTCTATATATTTATATTTCACTGCCCTAGACTTTCTTTTCATCTTACTCAGACAAGTACAAGTCAGTAATGGAGCATTTAACAGCTAGCCAATATAATTTGGTATATTCTTGTTTTATAAACATTGAAAGTTTCAAAATGAGACTTTACTGTTCTTATTTGCCTACAGCTTTCCCGTACTGAAAAGTAATAAAGGTCTTCCCAGTGTATTTCAAAAAATCACAAATTATGCCAAGTTGGAAGGGACCCACAAGGACCATCGAGTTCAACCCTTAGCCCTGCACAGGACCAAGTAACCTCAGCCACTCCTCATATGGCTTCCCCTCAAGGCTATTCACCATCTTCGTTGCTCTCCTTTGGACTATGTGTTTGATTGTAGTAGCTGGCATGCAATTTTTTAGGAAAACTTAGTCATTGCATGAATCTGAATACTTTCCGAAGAAGATACATTTTTAATTTTTATCACAAAATAAAGTTAGCAAAAGTAAAACACACCTGAAATTCAAGTTGATATCCATTACCATAAATAATATGTTGTTGCTTTTGTTTGTGGTTAATAATTGAAACCAACTATGTAATTATAAGATTGATACTAAATCATGATGGGAAGCAAAAGTACTATTTACGGTAATAATCGGCTCCCATCATGACATAGCAGCAAACTAAAATGAAATCAAACAGGATTATTTGCAAGATCATGCTATTGTTAATTAGCCACTTTTATTGATTGAAGAAGAGCAGTATAATTCTTGACAGTTTCATTATTCAGTTGACCACTTCATGTAATAAACTCAACCAAGGTGATCTTTTTTAGGTTGTCTGTGTGCAGATTACAGTGGTTCTTTAGGCTGCTATGATCACTTTCCTATGCCAATTTACTAAACATAGAAATCTCGTATAATGTTTCATTCTTAAATACATGCTGCACTTATATATCTTTGCTTATTGCAGAAATTTTAGAGCTATCTTATTAGAATCTAGCCATAGACAGAATTCCTATTAGCTTATTGTCACCATATGAAAAGAACATAATAATTCAATACAACAAGTATGTTACAACACAAGAAACACTGAGAATAGCATCCACGATCAAGAGTAAGGGGAATGTCCTAAAGGGTGATTCAAACTAAGCAGCTTTCAGAAAAGAATCAAATAGGTATCACATTTAGTTCATCGCTCAAAACCTTAATTGCTTGAGTAACGATAATATCCTAAGCTCTTGAGCTTTTGTAAGCTTTTACTTACAAAAAGGCAGAGCAAAAAAAATGTCAATGAAGTGGGAAAACATGTGAGTCTCTGTCTCAGCTAATTGTAATTCTCCCAATTCCTTTATGAAGGTTGGTTGAAAGTTTTGGGCAGCCACTGCCACATGGGATAGGAGCTCTATGACAACCAGAATATCAGATGAAAAAAAATGTGTCAGATTGGGTCATAACAGCTAACCACTGGGAAATAAAATGTTTTGGGCTACAGACGTACAAGCTGAAAGACATCGTAGTACCCTTTTACTGGGTGTCTGAAGCAAGGTTTTGGTGATGAGATGGAGATGCTGCAGGAGCATCTGTGAGGACGGACTGAGGCTGCACTGTGACAGACACAGCTAGCTCCAGCTGGCTCCAACAGACCTACCAGAGTGTGTGGCTGACCTCTCAGCCAAGACTGTGGCACCTCTGGGAATGTACAAGAAAGTGCAGAAAATGCTGGATAGAGAGAGAGGGATGGAACAATACAGAGTGAGAAAGAACTCTTTCCTCTTCGTGAGCGAACACCAAAGTAAGAGAAGGAGGGAGAGGAGGTGCTCCAAGCAACAGAACAGAGATTCCCTACAGCCCATGTAGGAAACCATGCTGGAAAAGATTTTTCCTAATTGGAACTGCCTGGAGAACCCATACCAGAGCAGATTTTTTTTTCCTGAAAGAAACTACAGATTGTGGGAACAGCCCATGCCAAAGCAGAGGAAAAATGTAAGAATGAAGGAGCAGCAGAGAAACCTCTATGTACTGATCATAAGTGGGAACATAGAGAATACATATGCCATTTCAGAAGCTGCTCTTTTTTCCTATGGAATAATAGATGAAATACCAGAAAAAGTAAAACTGCCAAAAACTGAAAATACACAAATTTTACTTTATCTGCAAATGTTTGTCCAAAGATTCCTTGTGTGAACGCATAAACAAAGTGTTTTCCATGCTCTGAACAGAATCATTAATATATTCTATGATTATTTTCACATTACAGATAACCTGAAATCTGTAACAGAAGGGAAAATATCAAAGCTAAAGTCAGTAAAGAGCTATTGACTTTAATAATGAAGTAATTGACTGAAGAACTTTCCATCACATTCAATACAGACTTCACTTCAGCTTAACACAAGCAAATCCTCTGGAAAAGGTTATGGAGTACCTCAGATAATGTAAAATGAAAATCACTTTCTACTTCTGATTAAGAAGTTTTGATAATAAAAATATTGAGTAGCTTATGCCCCACAACAGAGCCAAGAGCATGACTTGGACTGTTACAGAATGATATACAGCACTATAGTCTGGAATTTCTTTTGTATATATTTTATTATGGGACTGCCATGTAAAAGTAACAGTTAGCAGTTCTGCCTGGGCCAAAGGATAGTTCTGAACAAAATAAGCATCATTAAATAGTGATAAAAATTATGAACACAGCATAAATATTCCAAGACTGTTTTCTATAATTAAGCATTATTCTTAGAAAGTTGAGTATAAATACACCTTGTTACAAGTTATAAGCATAAATATACCTTGTTACAAGCTATTGACATCAAGTTAACATGGATGAATATTAAAAATTTAGTTTTGTGCTGAAGCGCTGGGGATTTTTTTTCCACACTAATGTAATTCAGTAGTTTTCTAATTTGCCCAGAGATTTTTTGTTTTCTTTTAGCTTAATTCTGATGAGACAGTGATGCTAAGAAGATAATTGAGCTTTCAAAGAAATCATACACTTGGCCATGTGTGCTTCATAGGAACAAATAACCTAAGTAACAGCAAAGAATTTCTGAAGTTTAATTTCTATTTTTTGAATTTGTCTTATGAGAGTCATTTCAATAGGCAGTATCTTCAGAGATGTTAACAGCTGACACACTGTCATGTATTTCAGTAACATTTTTTTTCAATGAAAATTAAGTTAAAATATTTCATTAATTTGTATAATATAATACCTTCTACTAATTAACATCCTAAGTAGTTCATCTGTGTTAACACTAAATTCTGCATTAAGTGAAAAACGGAAACCCGTAATATATTGACCTGTAATTTTATCATAAATTCATGCATGCTATAGAGTCAATGACATTCAGAAACTGTATTAACCTTTGAAATAAAATGAATCATCAAGACAGTAACAGCTGAAGCATATGTGTCACCTCTACCTATCAAAGTGTAGAAAAATGCTCACTCCCTCTGAGCCCAAGTAATGTAGAAAAATATTTCAGTTATGGCTAACAGGGCATATCGGGGCTAACAGGGTTTGTCCTGCAATATCACTCATATGCTGGTAAATCTTAAGCATTTACATCTAATGTAAAACAAACTTTAAAAACAAAATTTGTGGATGCTTTGAACAAGGAAGAAAGCTGGAACCGCCACAGAAAGAAATTGGCACATCACCAACTAGTTCTATATGTTAATGTAATAAAGACAGATGGCAATAGATTTACTATGACAATCATTTCAGGGCCACTTCTACTGTCTTCTGCTTGATAAAGTTTTTTTGAGTATAATCAGAAAACATAATTTGGGAGAAATAATATTATATATAGGCATTAGTGTGCAATTTCTTTGTCAGGGAAAAAAGACTTTTTTTTACCATAATAAGGAGACATTTTTTAATTAATAAACTACCAAGATGATCATGAGAAAGAGTTAAGTAAATTAGTTGTTGCCAACTTCTTGTGGTAGCTCCCCTCTACAGAATCTGTTATTGAAAAGGGAGAAAACACCCCCAAATACTGACATTCTAAGTGGAGTTAGGAAAAATATTTGAGGAAACCAGGAAAAAGTGATTGAAACTTCTAGTGTCTGGTGGAGCACAATGTTAACCTTTCCACCATTCCAATGCCACTCTGTGAAAGAATAGCAATTATCTGACCTAGCTGGAAGGGAGATGTCTGGTATCTATCTTTCAGAAAGGTGAGACAATCAGGGAAAGAAATAGAACTGAAATTTACTGTTGAGTAGCCTTCTGAAATGAGAGAAAAGAGTTGATGCCTAAGTAAACCAGATTGTTTTCTTCTTTTGAGGATGTGGTAGCTATTTCTTCCTTTGTAGAGACTATAGTTATGGTCTACCATGGGGGGGTTTTTACAAAAATAAAAATTTGTAGTATTCTGTGTTATACTTCTAGCGCATCAATAATCAATTCTCACATACTCTCCAGGTTTTAAACACCTACCTGTATGATGTCAAATAGTTGCATCAAGTTGTCTGTTTGCTTGCATTGTAAAACCAAATGTCTTTTCAGCCTTTTCAGACATTTATAATTGTATGGCTTTCTCACTTAAGACCACCGTATCTTGTTGAACAATGACAATAAACCATTCTCAAAATCCTCTTACCAGTATTTGAGTGGCTTAGTGCAGAAGAAAGACTAATAGTCACTCTATCACAGAGCTATAGCTTTTCTAAATAATCCCTATGTCACGACGTTTGACTGATTGCAGTTATAAGCAAAAAAACCAAAAGTAAGTATAAAGGTTAATGAAACTTTATCTCTGTATCTTTATCTCTGTATCTATTCCTCCACTTGGAATATCAATTTTGACATAAACTAGTGAATTGTTTATTGAATATTTTCATCAGATTAGTGGTTGAAATACAAATATTACAATTGTTGCAAAGTTAAATTGAGTCACATTCTACAGTAGGAAATCACTAGCACTGAGTAACAAAAATTATGGAAAGATTAATTGATTAATTGGTTGGAAGAAAGTGATTGATCACCTGATGATAAAATATGGATAAGCAAACCACATATTCATCAGTTAATTAAAAATTGCAAAGCTGTTCCAATATATTATTTAACGATGAAATTATTCAGGTCTGTGTAAGCACTCTAAATGGCTTTGCATATTATTATTAGGTTAGGTAAGATGTCCTTTGGCCATTTAGATATGGCCTTTTGCCTTGTGCAGGGCGCATATTTTGTCCCAGTGAACAAATAACCTAAATATAATGTATTATAGCATATAATATATATAAATATGTGTATATATATATATACATGTGTATATATATCATCATCATGGCTAGGCTTCGCGAACGAAGATTTGGGAAGGGCTCTACCCACGTTTCTTGCAAGCGCGTTGGTGGCTAAAAAGGCCAATACGAGAAAGACATGTCCGGTTGCAAAAGACACAGCAGAAAGACTCCTTAGGTGGTATATATGTTCCAGCATGCTAGAGTTAATTTGGGTACACCTTTGGAGGCAGGTGTATGCCTTTGTCTTTTGCTCTTTGTGCGACCGCATTGGAAGAAGATGCCCGTCGGTCTGCGGTTAACCAACCGGGTGAAGGTGGAGATGAGCTTTGTTTAGGCCACCTTTTCTAGGCCCCTCTCTGAGTGGAGCAAGCAGTGCTGTCCTTGAAAAGGCTGCTTGGTCGTTCAGGGTGCTGTCCCAAGAGACTCTCATCTCCGTCAGTCTCAAATGACCAATATCCTGAACCGCCTGCATGCAGGGTTGAGTCTGCTGCTCCCAGTGCACCTTACACCTACCGTTTCGACCCTCGCCCATCGCTACAGGACTTTTTGCATGTGGGTAAAGCCTTCAAGCCTGCGTAATGGATTTTTTAGGTGAGATGCAGTATGCGCGGAACTGAACCCACCCTTTAATCCTGAGGTTCATCTGCCAGGGCAGAGCAAGCTTGGACGGTGGCAGCGAGGTCGTCAGGACGTAGGTTTGATTAGAGTGACCTTCTCTTAGATGGATGGCCTTACAGGGCTAAGCGAGCTCCATCTGCCCGGGCTTGGGATGAGAGTTGTCCTTCTCCTAGGATGACTGCCAGAAGGCTAATGAGCTCATCCTGCCCAAGGATGTAGTTTATCTGGCCCTATGGTTTTGACCTGCCTGGCATGGGCGACCCTACCGAAGGCATGAACCTTCGCCAGCATAGCTCGCAACCACACAGGGGTACATAGGCTACGTTCCTGTTAGAACGATTTGGGCAGGTCTTTCATTTCCAGTAACAACCCTTTGTCCTGCCCACTCTTTCAGGGTGTAACAGAGCAAAGCAAATATATCCAGGTGTATATATACATGCATACATATATATACATATTTTATGTATCTTAAAATATAAGTAATATAAATATAATGTCTTACATCATATAATGCATTATCTATGTTATAATTTTCTGTTTCTTTTCTTTACATCTCCCTTTTATTTATGCCTGATTCACTCTTCTGCACCTAGAAGATTCTAAAGTGAGAAACAGTCAGTCATATACAGAACTTTAATACTAATTAGTAACCATCACATTTGGTTTTATATTAAATGCAGTACAGTCTTAAGGAGAGTCCATAATATACTTTTTCATATATCACCTGAAATACAAAACTTCACATTCCAAAAAGTTTTGTAGAGGATAAAATTCTTTTCTCTAAAAGTGATGTGCCAATTTAAAGGCTCGTAAATAAAAAAAAAGAATAATACTATATGTAAAAATAATTATTTTTGTCTTGAATCCTGTCCAGAAACTACAATGCATCTATTGTCAACATAAAAGACATGTAATGTAATGTAATGGCCAATCTTCACGAACGAAGATCTGGGGAAAGGTCTTTTACCTTTCCAGCCTGCGCAATGGATTTTTTAGGTGAGACACAGCCTGCGCTGAACTGAGCCCACCCTTTAATCCTAAGGTTCATCTGCCGGGGCCAAGCAAGCTTGGACAATGGCAGTGAGGTCCTCAGGACGTAGGTTTGTTTAGAGTGACCTTCTCATAGATGGATGGCCTCACAGGGCTAACGGGTTCCATCTGCCCAGGAGATCGAGGAATCGAACCCGGGTTGCAGCAGTGAGAGTCCTGCATGCTAACCACTAGGCCACCAGGGGTCTCAATAAAAGACATACCTGCAAAGTGAAAAGCAATAATTATTAGGAATCATGTTTCCAAAATCTAAGAAAGAACAAAACTGAAAAACAATCCTCCACCCTTAAAACATGTTTTGTAGTGTATCTGGAGTTTTTAATTTCTCTTTGTTTGCAGAAATCTTCAGCTCTTGAAAATAAACATTTGAAAGAGGAGAAGAGAGAATCAGAAAATGATTCAGCATTCCCTGTGTCAGCAGGGATGTTCCCTCATTCACTATTACCCTCTGTGCTCAACCTGTGAGCCAATTGCTCACCCACCGCATGATATGTTTATCCAGCTGTGTGCTGGACATTTTATCCAGAAGGATCCTGTAAGAGAAGTATCGAAAGTTTTACTGAAATCCAAAAAGATTATATCTACTGGCTTCCTTTGATCTTCTGGATGGGTTACCTTGTCATAGAAGGAAATCAGGTTTGATTAGCAGGACTTTCCTCTCATGAAGCCATGCTGTCTGTGACCAATGACTGTGTTGTCTTTCAGGTGTTTCTCCATACCTCCTAGAATAATCTCCATGACTTTATCAGGCACTAAACTGAGACTGCCAAGCCTGTAGTTTCCAGGGTCCTCCTTGCCTTTCTTGAAAATCAGGGCAATGTTTACCAGCTTCTAGTCATCTGGGACTTCTCTGGATTCCCAAAAACACCTTTGACACCTTGTGGAGAAATGACTGCTCATGGTTTGGACAGGTGCACTGTTCACTGCACAAAAAACTGCCTGGATGTTCTGTTACAAACAATGGTGGTGAATGGAGTTAAATCCATTTGGTGACCAGTCACAAGTGGTGTTCCCACCTCTGGGGCCAGTTCTATTGTATATCTTTATCAGTCGTTTGGACGAGGGGATCGAGTGCACCCTCAGACAGTTTGCAGATGACAATAAATTGGGTAGAGTGATTATCTGCTGGAGGGAAGGAAATCTTTAGAGAAGGATCTGGACAGGCTGAATCAATGGTCTGAGGTCAATTGTATGGGGTTCAACAAGGTCAAGTGCCAGGTCCCGCACTTGGATCACAACAACCCCATGCAGCATTACAGGGTGGGGGAAGAGTGACTGTAAAGCAGCCCAGTGGAAAAGGACCTGGGCGTGCTGATCAACAGCCAGCTGAACATGAGCCACCAGTGTACCCAGGTGGCCAAGAAGGCCAAGGGCACCCTGGCTTGTGTCAGAAATAGTGTGACCAGCAGAACTATGGAAGTGATTATCCCTCTGTACTCAGCATTGATGAGCCCACAGCTTGAGTCATGTGTTCTGTTTTGGAGGTATTTAAAAGGCATGGAGTTGTGGTGCTTAGAGACATGGAACCACAGTGACTTTGGCATGGGTTAATGGTTAGACTCAATGATCTATGATTCTATGATGCTATGATTTTCTAAGATGAAATCCTCTATATTGTTTTTCAGCCTTTTGTGATGGTGCTCAAGATTTTTTTATCATTTCTTAATTCCATAATGAGCTGATGTTTCCAAAGTGGTGAATTTTGACTTCAACATTTCTTTACTAGGTTGTGACATCCAATTCAGAGTTCTGTAGATGTGATTTAGAATTCTTTTCCCATGACATATCATCTTACATTTATTTACATTGAAACTAAAGGATTTGGTATCACCTGAAAACTTGGAGGTTTTACTGTCGACTTCTACTCCAAGTCATGATGAAAATGTTGAATGAAACTAGTTCTCACATTGATATATGGAGAACCTATTGCTGATTCTTTTCCAACCTGAAAGTAAACTTGCTTTCCCTTCTTTAACCTCATTTCAAACCAGAAAAGAGCTTTTCCTCTTACAACTTACTTTTGTTACTGAATTTTATATGGAGACTTGCCATGGAATTTTTCAAACTCCAAATACATCATCACCATCCTATCTCTCTTATCCATTTACTCTTCCAAACCTTCTCTGAACACTACCAGGTTTTTTCGGGGTTGATTTTCTGTTACAGATAGATGATTTCCTGTTACAGATTATTTCCTAATAGGAAAGGATTCTTTCTGATTCTTTCCTAACAAACTATGTTTATCCATGTTTTCATTATTTCAGTGATTTTTATCTTTTATTACTGACTCTGCCAGACGGATGCTCAGGAAAGAAGCCAGATTCGTAATCTGCAGTTCTTAGGATTCTCTTCAGAGCCTTTTCCATAGCTGTGAGTTTCATTGATGACCTACAAGTACTCTGGCACAGCTGCGGTTTGTGATGACGCCTTACACATTTTCACTTCTGCTTCTAAAACTTCACATTTGGGTTCTTTTAGAACTCTGTAGTGAATGTCAGGCAGTCTCGGTTACACATTAACACTGAATGTATTAATTTTTAGCAAGAAGATGCAAAAAAGGAGCTCCAGAGTCAAAGACACTTCCTCATGGAGGTATAGTCAGTGCTCCAATTTACCAGAGTCAAAGACACAGCCTCATAGAGGTAAAATCAATGCTCCGTTTATTGCAAAACAATCACACACAGTATATAGGGTCCTACAGGGTTCACACGCTCTATCCTAACTCTCTGTTGGTTACAATAGTTTTCACACACTATAGCTGTAACTTTATTGGTTCAACTATTCAAGGCACACACTCTGGCATTTCCAGGCCCTCCCATCCTCTGGTTTCTAACACCCTGGATACCATCCTTTCTTCTTGTTTGCCTCTAGCAGCTTTCTCATATCTGCTGCTCAAGGAAACACATCTGCTCAAGGCACACGGTTCTCACCAATCTGCACGTAGGCTGGATTGTGCAGGCAGGCCTGAAGCAATATGTCATGTCCTGTATCGTTCAACATATTCTCAACATTTATTTGGTCTAACACTTCCTTAAAATTTATTTAACGCTTCTGACTTACTTGTTACAAAGAAAGTATCAGATATGGGAATCACCCAACACCTAGATGCCTGCCTGGGTTTTATTTTAAATAGTCCTCTGTTACCTTTTAGTTTTCAGTCCCAGCAGGCTTGTTCCACTTTGATTAGGGTGAAAATTTTTTTCCTGTGCAGGTTATTTTGTTTCCCTTCCTAATATCCTGAATGCCTCATCTCTCTAGCACAATGTCATTCATTCATTGAGACCTTTCATTCCTGTCTACCTCCTGGACCTCACATGTGGGACAAGAAATATTTCACAGAACCCTCTGTGAGGGTGGAGCTCAAGGATGTTGGCCTCCTGGTTTGGAATCTGAGTTTAGCCTCTAGAATGTTTTTTCCCACACTCCCCCATATTGTTAATGATACAGACCACAGACCATGACACCCAGCTGCTTTTCTAAACATCTTGTGAAGTTCACTGCATCTGCACTCAGCAAGCAAGTTACCATCCAGTTTTCTGAGACATTACAAACCCTTCTGTCCATATCCAGTAATCAAATCTTCCACTATCATCACCCACTTGAAAATGCTCTTCTGATGTGACAGTATCCCCTGTGTAATAAAAACCACCCCAGTCTTAAGAGCAGAGACAGGAATAATTATGCTTTAATCAGTCAGAATAAACTTAGAGAATTTCTCAAAATTAATTTTTTGATCAGTGATACTTTTATGCAAAATGCCATGGCAATGAACTTTAAGCAAAAAATTAACTCCATTCCAGCCAGACCCAGTACAGATATAACTACTTGTATGTATATCCAGAGGCATATACGTTTTACAATGTTCAAATTTATGTGAGAGAACAAACATTGTGATATATGTGGGAACTGATAATGTTTGGGGGTTTTTTGACTGAAATTCAGAATTGTTTATGAGAAATTCTCTCTATAAAGTATATATAAAATAGTTCATGAGATATTCTTTATAGAAATAATATTTTATAACATATGCTTGTAAGAATACTTACTAGAAGCAAAAATTTCACAATAATGTGCCTGTGCAAGAGTAAGCACTTGCCTCAGTGAATTAAATTTCCCTTTCTTTTTCTATTTATATGAGTTGTGCTCATCAAGTTGAGAATATACAATACATTGTAATGGATGTAAATAAATGGAATGGTTGAAGATTTCTCTCATATTAAAATATATGCACATTACATTTTTATAAATTGTTCATATATTTAAAAATGAAAGCTATTCATTGGTAACTCTTTAGCAAAAAGAAAGCTAAATTCATCAAATGTGTTCCTGTCTCTGTGAACAATCCCCTGAGTTCTATAAGGATGAAACCACCATTTCTTTGTCTTAGTGTACCTAAGTCTAAAGGAAAGTAACAAAATGTCTATGACCTGCTTTTAAAGTTGCTTAATATACAAGTAGTGGTGGCTAAGCCTCAGTGCTTTGTCTGGACCATTTACAGATCCTAATGAATTCTTATCTAGCATAAATGTGATGAGAAATGCACTAGGTAAAGGAGATTGATGTCTGCAATAGTTAATGAAACTGAGCTGAAGAATAGAAAAAAAAATGCTGCAGATCCAGCAGTTACTGCCCAGAGTGTTGTTCACCCTTGGAAGTCCATCTCATATACTGTGCATATGACTGATGTAGTATCATAAGCTACCTTTATCTGGGAATAAAGATTATGAAGGTCCGGATGCAATGAAACTTTGGAATGTTTTCACAACTCTTCAACATGCTCTTATTACTAACTGTAATGCAGCAAAATATTTTTTATGAATGCTATCACAGCAGTTACATTTCCAAAATTCTTACCTGTAGTTCTATTGTCAGAATTGTATTGAATTACATCTATTTATCTCTCTATCTCTCAGTCATCTATCTATCTATCTATTTATCTATATTTTATAGAATTATATCTGGCCAAGCTTGGCTAATAACCCAACTAAAAGCAGTACTAAAAAAAAAATTCAATATATTAAAAAAACAACAGCAAACAAAAACTAACAAAAAGCAAACTTATATATAGCAATAGTATTACTCATCTCTAATAAAACAAAACTCTTGTACATGTTCCAAAATCAGAGGCAGAAAACAAGCAAACAAGAAAAAGTGATGTACTAGAGGGGAAAAATAATGTCTAACAACAATTTATTTGGCAATCGATAGAGAGCATAGACCTTACCCTGTTTTAACAACTAATGAAATATTAGTTTAAAGTGCCCAGAGACAAAGACATTTCAAATGCTACAACAGTTGCCAAGAAGCAAAGGTTTCTGCATTTGTAAGGTTGCTCTTTGAAATAGAGAGGTGGTTTTAAGGCAGTAATTCATTTGAGGGGTTCAACGGGTACCATAACTCAGGAAAATTTAGAAATGTCAGGTGTTTGTGAGATAAATTGCTGCCTTACAGCGATCTCTAATTATATATTATAGATAACCGAAATGAAAGAAAACCACAATTAAGAGTAAAAAACCAAAGATTAGTGTGGATCCTGTTCTATTTATAATTCCGAACACTGTACCAATTTCATATACACAGAAATAGTACAGGAAAAAGTTTTTCTTTTAAGTCGTCTAAAACTGCTCACTCATAAATTTCTTTTTTTAAGTCTAGATTTCATTTTACTTCCCCTTTCTACTGCTTTGATGAATTATTTCAGTCATAGGTATTTTATTTTTTTATATTTTGCAACTCCTTTGCAATAGAGAATGGCACACAAGTTGGGGTTAATTATATTAATTTCCCTTAAGTAGCAATACTGCTGTAAAACGGCCTTCATATTAACGTGAATCTGACCTAATGCACTGACCTTTGTAACTTACTGAAAACTGTCCACGCTGAGACCAACAGATCCTTTTGGGACTCAATACCACTATGAGCATATGGACTACAAACCATAACATTCATAATGGCTTTGTTTTTCAGAAGAATGAATATATATGAGAAAAAAAATCAGCACCCAAACAAAACAAAACACAACACAGATTTCAAAATAAATAATTTGTCTATTTGCTTCTAGCTGTTCCTCTCCAGAGTTTAGGAGTACAAGGCTGATGTTATGTGCTTACATACCTCTGATGCACTCTGTGGGATTGTCTCTGAGTTACTATGTAAATTTTTCACTGTGTTTATTAGGTTTTGACTGAAAGACTTTTGAAAGAGCCATTTGAAAGAACCTACTCATCCCCTGACATCCAAGAAGATATCTGGGAATCAGATGAAAGCCTAATATGTCCATCTGGAGATGTTGCTCCTCTCTGCTGGCCCTCATCCAGCAATGCTGTGTGTCCCGTCAGTTTAACTCCAAGAACTATGCTACCATAACAATGGATTATATTTACATTGTGTAGGACAGGGGTTGCTGACAAAATAGTACCATTTCAATCTTTTTTTCACTTTAAAATTAGGGCACAAGATAGATTGTGAAAAATGTATGGTCTCTATTAAAAACATAACTTTTCCTCTTCCAGGGTTAGCTATGCAGTGCCAAGAATCAAATGAAATAATGAGTCAGCACATATCCCTACTGTTAAAAGATTTTCCTCTCCTCTATCATGTATCTATGTGAAAGAAATTATATCTTCCTAAATCAGGAGGACTATATCACATGATACATAGAAAACAGTAGGGGAGAAATCTTTCTTAGGTTTTTTTTTTTTTAATAACTGAAATGTACTCTTGAATGTGTCTTAGCCAACTGGTTATTTGGTCCCATCACTTTGCTTCACACTGTCTTCTCATTATAGACATATTAATTACATTGTGTTTCTCTATCTTCTTTTCAAATAAAGAAAAAAAACCTGTATTAAAAATTACTGCTGTTGGCAGAGTTTTGGCTGAACAAGAAGGATACTTCCTAATCAGAAAATTCTGCATTTTCCTGTGAAAATATTCTCATCCCATTAGGTTTTTTTGTAATGTCAAAAGGAGGAAAGAAGGAGTTATGGATGCTTTGCAGTTTTCTTATGCTGCAATGCAGAGGCTATTTAGATCAAAATAAATTCTGATTTCTGGGTGTATTTTTTGCCACCATAATAACTTGCATAAACAATATTTAGATTTCAGTGTGCTGAGGTAATTTCTATATTTATAAAAAATAATTATGATGACAAGACCGACAACATCATTAAATGTTTATACCTATGCTTGCAGAAATAAGATGTGGAGAAGTTTTTGTAGTAAAAGAATAACATTAGTCAGAGTGACTCCTGTAAGTGTTCCAGAAACCCAATCATTTGCATCCATGCACATTTATTCCACTCAAAAGTTCCTCAAAAGCATCACAGAAACAAATAAAATTATGGTTGTTGTCCTGAAGAAGTTTATAAAGCAAAGCCTGAATTTGTTTAGTTTAAATTTATGCTTTTGATTTAAGATCTGTGAGGCTGTTTTCTCTACCCATAATCAATGGGAACCTCAGGTTTCAGTTCTTCTCTGGAGAGTATTTGTAGCCTAAGAGGGCATTGCTCATAAATCTAATGCCTCAGACTTCTAAAGTTTGGTGGGATGAATCTGGACCTTGGATTTTGTGGTTGGGATAGACAGTATTATATGACAGCACCGTGTAGGATCAGGCTCACAGCTTTACCCTATGTGAAGGCAGTGGAGCTCCATATGGTTATAACAATTTGCCTACAGGCAAACTATTTAAAACTGGGGCCTGAATTTTATTCTGTCTCAAAACAGTGGGGCTCTGTGTTGGTTCATTAGCTCACAATGTGATGCCAATTTGAGGATAGGGGGTTTAATTTAAACTTATTTACAAAGGTAAATTGCTTCTGGAACTATTATTGTTCTTATTTTTTGTACTGGTCGGGGGACTTTAAGGTGAATTATGATAAAAGACATAGGATATCTAAAGATAAGGCTGATGAAAAGCCAGTTGATGTAATCTTTTTGGATTTCAGTAAAGCTTTCAATACTTCTCTTACAGGATCCTTCTGGATAAAATGTCCAGCACACAGCTGGATAAACATATCATGTGGTGGGTGAGCAATTGGCTCACAGGTTGAGCACAGAGGGTAATAGTGAATGAGGGAACATCAAACTGGTGACCTGTCACTGATGGGATGCCACAGAGCTCCATCTTAGGCCCTGTACTCTTCGACATCTCCAAAAATGACTTGGACAGAGGACTGGAAGGGATATTAAGCAAATTTGAAGATGATACAAAACTGGGAGGAGCTGTTGACTCCCTTGAAGGCAGGGAGGCCCTGCAGAAAAACCACGACAAATTAGAGGACTGGGCCATATGAAGTTCAACAAGGGAAAGTGCCGGATTCTGCACCTGGGGTGGTGTGGGTGAACGGCAGGATTACGAAACCTGGAAAGAACAGCTTTACAAATGGGTCCATTACAGCGGCAGCTTCCCGGGACCGAGCAAAGCAGAAAAACAACTATTTGCATTTTTATTGTACGGATTTCCCCTGAGTTATGTATTTCCCCCCGTCCACATGCCCCCCCCATTCGCAACTCTGTTGTCTTCCCTCCCCGATCGCGGACTCCACCTCTGCACAAGCATGATAGGCTGTCTCATCTGCCTTTCCCCAAACCCTGGTTCTGTTTCTGGAACACAGTCCTCCTGTATCCCCCATTGGTCAGTAGGGCCCTCAAGCCACTCCCTTTCCCCGGATTTTGGCCCAATCACATTCCTCCTTCTAGCCCTCCCCCGAGCCCATATAAGCCGTGGGAACTTCAAAATAAAGGTCTTTTCGCCCTGGAATCCAGAGAAGAAACTTGACCGCTCCCTCCTCCTGCCAAAAGAGGACCGCGCGGCTGAGTTCTTCCGGAAACAACTAGCGGGGAGTCCACAATCAAGCTCTGTTAGGGTGGGGCATCCCCAGATGTACGTACGGACTGGGAAATGAGATGCTGAAAAGCAATGCTGTGGAATGGGACCTGGGAATCCTGGTCGATGGTAAGTTGAATCTGAGTCAGCAGTGCCCTGGCAGCCAGGAGGGTCAACTGTGTCCTGGGGGGCATCAGGCAAAGCATTGCCAGCAGGTCAAGGGAGAGGATTGTCCCATTCTGCTCTGCACTGATATGACCTCACCTTGAATATTGTGTGCAGTTTTGGGCAGTGCAATACAAGAAAGATATTACGGTATTAGGGCGTGCCCAAAGGAGGGCTATGAAGATGGTGAAGGGCCTGGAGGGGAAGCCATATGAGGAGTGGCTGAGGTCATTTGGTCTGTTCAGCCTGGAGAAGAGGAGACCGAGAGGAGACATCACTGCAGTCTACAACTTCCTTGTGAGAGGAAGAGGAGGGACAGGCACTGATCTTTTCTCTCTGGTCACCAGTGACAGGGCCCAAGGGAATGGCCTGAAGTTGTGTCAGAGAAGGTTTAGGTTGGATATTAAGAAAAGGTTCTTCCCCCAGAGGGTGATTGGGTGCTGGAACAGGCTCCTCAGGGAAGCGGTCACAGCACCAAGCCTGATGGAGTTCAAGAAGCATTTGGACGATACTCTCGGGCACATGGTGTGACTCTTGGGGATGGTTCTGTGTGGGGCCAGGAGTTGGACTTGATGATCCTTGTGGGTCCCTTCCATCTCAGCATATTCTGTGATTCTGTAATTCTGTGATTCTGTGAAAAAGGACAATCAGAGAGTAGGATAATCAGTCTTTATATACATATAGATATATCCTCCCTTTTTTCTTATCTATCTCTTCATTTGTGTTATGCAGGAAGGTGAGGCAAATATATTACCAGAACAGCTACAACCAACAAAAGTAGGCGTTTCACTTCGAGCTAAACCAGGTGTGTTTCCTTATACGACCTCAGCCACCAAATCGGTTTAATTTTTCTTGATTCAAGAGTTTTAGTATCTCACATTTAAGTAGTCTACTAGCATCGGGCATGTTCAAATCAATCATTAAAGTAATTTCCATCAAGCAGCGTCTGCATACTTAGCCGTGTATCATCAATCAACTGCTGTCGGTCTGAGTCAGCTTCAGCTCCTGTGCTGACTCATGCTACAGATACTAGATTGGACTGAAGATACCACAAACTTATGCTGGGCATGTCAAAGAAGAAAGTTGTAGAAGGAAAGTATTTCCACCCTGACACTGAAAAGAAAGGGAGTTGAGTGGTTTTGATAATCTGGTAACATCCTGTTGTGTGAAACAGAAGCCTCCTCAGGATTCTGATTTAAACCAAAGCTGTGGTAGCTGTAATGTGGTAAAAGGGCAAATGTTCTATTTTTCTTTGCTACCCCTAAGCAACCAGGAATGCAACAGTTATGGAGCCAAAAGGAATAAGAATAGATGAGCATGTTTCTAGCATACCTAGGAGGAAAGCTAAGCTGAACATGTTGGATTTCCCCTTCCTTATTGTATGTATCATTTTTGTTACCATTTTCATTGAATTAAGAAAAAAAATTAAACATAAAAAGAAAAAGTAAAAATGAAGTTGTAGTCCCACCAAGTTGCTACAGGGCTAAAGTATGACTCAGAAAAACACAGCAATTGTAGAGCTGCATGTTACATTTGCATATGCTTGATTGTTTTTCTATCACATGGCTCCTATTTTTTCTTTCAGTGTTATGGTTGCAAGAGAGATCAAGAGCTTTTTACTTGCCTCCACCCCAGGCCATAGATCACATAATGGACAACACTGAGATTGGATAGCCTCATGATGAGAAGAATATTGATGTTTGGCTTTTACACTGTTTGTGAGAGCTTCATATCCTGTCTGCATGTAAGGAAGACAACTTTCACAAAGAAGATTGCATGCTCCAGATTTCTTGTATTCCAGAGAAGGACTGTGCCTAACTTCTCTGGTTATAACTTATCCAACAGAAAATACATTTTAACTCTTTCCTGATTACAAATGTAAACCTAATATTATTTTAATATTGAAAGTATTTTATTTTATAATTGATAATTATAATAACCTAATTTGAAGATAAAATAATTTAATATGTTAATGCTGTTTAATTATCCCTCCAAAAAACAGCAAGAATGAAAACCAGAACAACACTGACATAAATTATGAGGAATTTGTTGAGTGGTACCAAAAGACATACAAAAGTCTTGTTCTGTTCATTCCCTCATCTGTCCCACTTTTAATTGCACACACTTTTTTAATCAGGCCTGGATTGCTTCTTGTGCTCAGGTTCTGTTCTGGCTTTGTGACCTAATCAGATTAGTGGTTCCTACAATGAGCTGTAATCAATATCAAACAGCTGCACTCCTCAAAGAATTGTTTATCAGGTAGGGATAAGAGGAATCCAAAATCAAAAATAAAAAGTGGAAAAGTCAATCCTATTGTTTTTGTGCTTCCTATTAATATATTTCTGGGTAAATCATAATAAAGGAGGCAAGGGCCAATTTTCACCACTTTTGCATTGTCACAACAGTGCCTAGAAGAAAATTCAAGAATCTGTCCCCATATTTAGGGACTGTATTTATGATTTTGCAGAGCTAGTTTACAAGTTAAGAGTCTTTCCCTCAAAAATCACAAGTTGTGGCCAAATTAATTAAGTGTTCTAAGGCAACAGGCCAAGGACAGCAAGTTCTGTTGAACTTAATAAGGTGTATTGGATTAGGAGCACTGGCAAATCTGTTAACATCATTCTTTCATATCTACCTAGTCAAATATAGAACACTTGAGGACCCTGTAACAAACAAGTCCGGTGACTGAAGCTGGGCACACATTTCCATTTTTAGGAACTTCATTCAGCATATGTATAATATGGATATTCACGTTAGATTTCTCTGTTTTGGAATTGAGCTGTGTGTGGTGTTTGGCAGTGGCTGACAGATCACAGCCTAAAGAAGAGGAGACTGCATGGAGATGTCACTGTGGTCTTCAACGTCCTCATGAGTGGAAGCAAAGGGACAAGTATTGATCTCTGCACCCTCAGCCAGAGGGTGGTTGGGCACTGGAACAGGCTTCCCAGGGAAGCAGTCACAGCACCAAAACTGAGTTCAAGAAGCATTTGGACAATGGTCTCCAGGAGTTGGACTTGTGGATCCCTTCCAGCTCAGCTTATTCTATGATTCTATGATTCTATGATTCTATGGACTTAGCTTATTGCTATGATTATTATATTGGACTCAATATTTAGCTGTTATTTTACAACCATCAGAGTTCTTTCCCAGATGGCTACTTACTAACTTTCATTTTCAAGTATAAAGCTGAAATTCTATTATTTAGAGTTTTTTCTTAACACTTTTAAAATTTGAAGTATTTATAATTTAAATGCTCAGTGGTTTTCCAGTTAACAATAAAGCAGCAGTTATTAATGTTCATAGCTGTATACACTCAGTGACCAAGTAACAAGACTCTTGAAATACTTGCTAAGTAAAGATATTTTGCAGAAGACATTGCCGGTTAACATACAACATGAAATATGTCTACTGATTATGTAGCAGCTGAGATATAAAGAAGCACATGGAATTAATCAGGGGTGGGACATCCTGCTGAAACTTAGATACAGGAGCTGTGCTACACCACCACCCTTTACTATTAAGTGACGTAAGCCTTCAACTAGGCTATGTGGTAGTAAAAATTGTTTTATATACAACTGAGGTTTAAAAACTTTATTTCTCAAAGAAGGTTAGTTTGAATCCTATGTATTTTCCTTCAGCTGGCCATTGCAACTCCCTTTTCAGTGGGAGAAAACTAGACTTCCTTCTGCCCCTGCAATTCATTTATGTTGTGAAATTGCATGTTAATTTTTCTAGTAAGTCTTGACTGACATATCCTGGATATATATGCACGTATTGTTTTATGTACCTGACAAGCAAAAACATAACATTTACAAAATGATTTGGGATGCAAGATGATCACCAGAAACTCTTTTAATGCTACATATTGTGTAATACTGGTAACAATTGTCACATGATCAGCTTACAAATAATTTTTCATGCACCAATATTCCCAAGTCCTTCTCTTAATCTGTTCTCCAACCCTTTAACTACCAGTCTATATCGATCTTGGTGATTACCCTGACCCAGGTGTGGGACTTAGCACTTGGTCTTAGCAAGCTTCATGACGTTATGTGTGCTCAATCCTCACGACTGTCAAGGACTGGCCTGGATGGCATCCTTTCCCTCCCATCAATCAACTGCACCACTCTGTTTTTGTCCGCAAACTTGCTGAGGGTGCACTCAATATCCTATTTATGCCATAAATGAAGACATTGGTCCCAGAATGGACCCTTGAGGGACACCGCTCATTATGGGTTTCCACTTAGATATTGAGCCATTGCCTGATACATCCTGATGTATCCTTAGATGTAACATATATATGTATATATACATTTTTAAGCTATTTTCAGTTGCTATTAATTCTCACTTTCCACTGGCATTGTCAGTTAAACAATTCTCTTTATTTCACCTAGAGAAGGTTGAATTAGATTGTAAATGTCTCAAAGGTACAGCAAAATTTTTTACTACTTTATGGGTGCTTAAAGAAATAGAGGAATTGTCACAGAACTGCAAAGTATGACTGTTATTTGTGCAGTCATCCAGCACACGGTTTAGAAACACCTGTAGCACATGTAAACATTTGAATAGTTTAGTTAATTATTTCTGGTGATATCCATGGATAAGTGAGGCTGCTTTGGCAGACTCCAGCATATTGTTGTAGTGTTAGGCTGAAATGAATAATTGTTCTGTCACGATTCTCAAATTCCTTTGTATAAATCTAGATAAAAACACTTTTTACCCAATCTTGAGAACTGATATGAAATGATATTCAGTCAAATGCTTTTACTTTTCTTGTTTGAGTTCTTCAATAAAGGTATAAAACAGTCTATTAGAGACTATGTCTTTGAAGGAGATCTGTTTACTCACAGCAAGATCTTAAGAGAATGACATGTAATTTTGTAGCGGTGTATTTAAACTTAAAAATGGGGGTTATGTATTAAAATAAAAGTCAATAACCCTCTCTTTTTCATCAAAGCACAACCAAGCAAGCAAGCAACCAACCCAAACACATTATATACTGTACAAGGAAGCTCAAAAACAATGGTCTTCATAGAGGAGGGTAATATCTTGTGGCCAAAAAACCAAAAGCAAGTTTAAGCTTCTCTCCAGTCTATTTGAATGCAAGTTTCTCTTTGTTGTGAATATACAGCATAAAACTGGTTTTTGTGTTCCATTGGACAATACAGCGTTGAATTATATTTGCTATCACTGTTAATGAATCTAAAGCAACTCTTAGAGCTCATATTATCTCTGGAAATTCTCTTTTGTTTGAAAACACTGAAATTTCTGAGAGTCATAACTGTTGATTACACAGCCCAAAAGAAATGACCTTGTTTCAGTACCAGGTGAGAACATCACTAGTACAGACAGTCTTAGTCAGCCAGTCAATGAAGTTAATAATCAAATGAATCACCACTCTGCCCATTAAGCTATGACTCATTTGACCTGACTCTATGCATCAAAAGTCTAGATGCTCAAATATCTACTTTGCTCTTAAGTCAAAGAGAAGAAGGGAGGGGA
>NW_020897694.1:4711867-4766532 GCF_003984885.1 Neopelma chrysocephalum | reverse complement strand
GGAGAGGAGAGGAGAGGAGAGGAGAGGAGAGGAGAGGAGAGGAGAGGAGAGGAGAGGAGAGGAGAGGAGAGGAGAGGAGAGGAGAGGAAATCTTTTCTGTACCAAAATTTATACAAACTATCCATGTCTGCACAGATATATATAAAACTGTAGTGGGTTTACCCTGGCTGAATACTAGGTACCCACTAAAGCTGCTCTCTCACTCTCCCTCTGCAAATGGACAGAGGAGAGAGAAAAAAAACAGCTAAGGATACATGAGTTGAGATAAGAGCTGGGAGAGGTCAGTGGCTGATTACCCTTCATGGGCAAAACAGACTCTAAGTGGGGATAGTACTTAAATTTATTACTAACAGGATAAGAGCCAAAGTGTGAGAAATAAAACAGTATTAAAAATACCTTCCCCCCACCCCTCCTTCCATGTTCTCCCTCCTCCTCCTCAGCAGTGCAGGGGGACAGGGAATGGGGGTTATGGTCAGTTGTTGTTTCTGCCACTGCTCAGAGAGAGGAGTCCTTCCTCTGCTCCCGTGGGGTCCCTCCCACGGGAGACAGTCCTTGATGGACCTCTCCAGCTTGAGTCCATCCCTTGGGCAGCAGTTCTTCCCAAACTGCTGTCCCCTGGGTTACTTCTCCATGGGGTACAGTCCTTCACGAATGAGCTGTAGCAGCGTGGGTCCCCCACAGGGGCCACAAGTCCTACCTGGGGAAAACCTGCTTCATCTTGTGTCTCCCACGGGGTCACAGCCTCATTCATGCATCCACCTGCTCTTCCATGGGCTGCAGGTGTGTCTCTGCACCCCGATGGTCCTCCATGGGCTACAGGGGCACAGCTGCTCCACCATGGTCTGCATCACGGGCCGCAGGGGCCGCAGCTCTGAGGCCTGGAGCACCTCCTCTCCCTCCTGCACTGACCTTTGTGTCTACCTTGTTGTTCCCATGTTCTCACTCCCCTCTTCCCTGTCTGGAATTCTTTCTGTGTAACAATCTTCTTTTCTTAAATATGTTATCACAGAAGCGTTACTATTACTCCTGCTAGGCTTGGCCTTGGCCAGCAGCAGGAAGGCTCCAATCCTGGAGCCGGTTGGGACTGGGTCCATGGGACAGGGGAAACTTCTAACAGAAGCCACCCCTATAGCCCCCCCACTACCAAAACCCAGCCACAGAAACCCACTACAAAAAACTAGCAATTAACTTGGACATAGAAACACGGTTGTTACCAATTCCCCCAACCAAACAAGGAAAGCCCTCAAAAGGCACAATTGTGTCTCAAGCACTCAGCACTTTACAAAAATGTTTTGTCAAAACAAAATTACTTTCTTATATATGAATGAAAGTATACTGGGCTACATCCAGAATTTGTCCTGAAGAAATCAGCAATTTCATTCTGCTTTGGAAAACATTTGAACTCCCTGCTACATTGATGATACAGATAAAAACAAACAAGCAAACAAATCACACATAAACAAACATCTCTCTTCAGGCCCATCATGCAAAAACATCACTGAGATTTTCATTGAACTTCTTGATTTTACAGTTTCGTGAAGAAAAGACTTGTATGATTAATGTCTATAACAGAACTTATATCATTGCATCTGTGACCCAAGTCAGGATTATTCTTAATAATCATAATTAATTTTTACAGACCAGCTTCTCTACAGCAACAACAGCTGCTCCTTTAACTAATTGTCTACATTTTGGCAAGCAAGTGCAAACAGAACTGAGTAATTTTTGCCTTACATTTCATCTGACATACAGCAAGAAAACTAGGAGCAAAGTCAGTCCTAAGAAGCAGCTTTTGTGATATTTTGCTCTGTACACAGTTCTTTCACTTGGATTTATGGTTTCTTCTTTTCTCATTGAAGACTGTTCAATCTGTATATAATAATTTGGGCCAAATAATCCTCCCAAAGTCAAGAGAGTTTTCTCCTCATCTTTAATGGGAACACTTTCAAATGATTAAAGGCAAGAGGAGATTATATGACAGATGTTTTCTCGTGGTTGTGGAAGTTTTTTTAGTTTGTTGTGGTTTGTTTTGTTTGTTTTGGTTTTTTTTAATAAGAGTAGTTGCTTCATGTTTGGTCAAATCTTACAAAATGAGTTCAGGAATTAATTAGCAAATAAAATCCAATTGGAATTCCTAAAACAGATTTAGATATTTGTATATAACACATCTCTGAGCAGACCACTAAGTACCCTTTTAATAGCTCATAGAGAGTAATAGGAATTTTCAGGTATAATGCACATCATCATAAGGGAATACATATGTATTTGTATGAACTGTGCCATACTGTCTCTATCCACTGATTATGGTGGATACAGTACAGGGACCTAGCATGACCAGCTCAGATACAGTTAGTAAGTTAGGTGAGATGAATCCTATCCTGAATGTTAAGGAGATTTTTCATTAGAAAATTATGTCAAATTGAACATCATCAAATATGAAATGGAGAAGGAAATGGACTAATTTCCATTTTGCCTTCTGTCCAATTCTGTATAAACCAGGCACTATTGTATGTTGTTACCTCACAGCAGATTCACTAAATGCAGGTGTGTTATATGCTGTGGTGGTTTGAAAAACCTTTTCTCTGGGGCAGTAATGGTTTGCCCCACTGATAATACTAGACCAATCAAAGGTTCATATGCGCCCTACGGAAATTACATACCCACAGCAACGGAAGAGAAGGTGGTGAAGTAGTTTTTAGTAGGTTGGTAGCCATGATCTGAACCACGAGGAAGCAGGGGGCCAGTGAGCCCCCTCTGGGGGCCAAGAGCCCCCAGCCCCAGCTGAGGCTACGGGAGACCCGGTGTAGTGTCAAAGCTGGACCGGGTCCTGTAATAAAGAGGTGGGAGAATTTCCTTACTGTCAGCAGCAGCAGAAAACATTGAAAGCGGAAGTGGAGCAGTCCTGAACAGAGACAGCAATAGCTGAAAGCCAAAAAGATAGCCAGAAACAACAAGATAACATGAAGCCAGCTGAAAGACGCAGAGATGTTCCTGCAGGAGGGAGAGCTGGCAACGAAACAGAGGAAAACTCAACAGAGCTGGTTTGGGGCATGACTGTATTAATTTCCCAAAACTCAGACACCTGTTGAAGAGGAGGGGTGGACTTCCAAACCTTTAGGGAGTCCCAAAATGCAGCGGCAGCTAGAGTGAGACAGAGGAGCCGAGAAACCCGGAGTCGCCCTGAGAGTTGAGCCAGGATGGAACACGGGGGAGGTGGCCGTGCCCTCTGCTGCTGCTGCTACTGCTTCTATCATGCCGGGAAGCTGAGACAGAGCAAAAGAGCTTTGGTAAGACTGAACTGAAAGCTGCCTTCAATGTTCTACCCCAAGAGGAGTGAAGATCTACAAGGAAATCCCCCGAAGGCTCGGGCTCGGGGTTGGAATTTCCACAAAGTAAGAACCAAAATCCTGACTGCCATACTTAAATCTGCTGCCTTAGGAAAATGAAGGACACTAACCAGTGCCACAAAAAACTGAAAGGAAGGAACTGTGGCCTGTGCAGCGACAGAAAGATTTTTCTCTTTCCTTCTTGGACTTTTATTGAAGGAAAAGAGAAATTTAATTCAATGTAAATATATATATATATAGGTGTGAGTAAATAAACCTTTGTAAATATTTCTCCCTTCCCCCAATAACGAATGGTTGTGTTTTGTCTGAAAACTCTCCACATGAAGTGAAAAAGATATCAAGTCCATACCATCACGAAACCCTCTCACAGGGGCAGACTGTGGGAGGGGGGCTTGAACTTAAAAATTGGATCCTTGGGAGTTTCAAACCACCACATATGCTTGCTTCCAGTATGTGGGTGGAATGAACTGTGGACATCTCAAAATCTGATGTCTAATTCTCATCTAATAATTCTAGGCTTTGTTTATAGTTAACAAACACAAATAGATTCCTTCAAACAATGTCTCATCTGAACCATTTCAATGTCTATGCAGAGAAACTATCTTTTAGAAGCCTGATTTAGGAAAAATAAATCCCAAGAGAATAATTTTAATGGAATAAGAAACACATTATCAGATATTCCTGAGCTGCATTATAAGTCTCTGTACAGAAGAATGGAGCTTTTTCAAAATTGAATATGTTTTCTGACTATTGCTGGAAATCTGTGGTGAATGACCTTTATTATCCGGTCTCATGGAAGCTGGATTACAGTTTGTTACAGGCTGTAGTTGGAGCACCACTGTAATCACTGCTCTTCAATACAGGGAGTATAAAGAGTCAAAGTTCTTTCTTGGGCTTTGTGTAGGGTGAATATATGTGTAATTAGGTACACAAAATAATGCCTACTGAAATAAATAGATATATAAGTAAGTAGATAGACCAATTGATTGGCAGACTGACTAAATGGGACTTAATTCAAAGAACTTATAGTTTAAATTTTAAATTAAAATAATAAAAAAGTAGAAGTTGACAACATAACCTGTATTTCTAGGTCACTTTTTCCCATCCTTTCACTTAGTTTACCTGTAATTCCTTTGTCTGAGTGTCTCAGATCTTTATTTCAGCTCTGAACATATTTCCGTACTTCCTCTCTGGTTTTCATTCCTTGGCTTTCTTTAACACCTGTAGATTATTAAAGTTGGATTACTTCTCTTTCATACATAATGTATTGTTCATGATACATCTCTGAATTAGATGGACAGTCAACAACCAAGAAAACAACAATCCTATAACAAATAAGCTTTACTTTATATATCTACAATTTATGGCAAAATAAGCAGAGGTGCCTAAGATACCTAGTCTACTGAACAAACATCCTGGGAATGTTAGGAGCTTGGAAACAGTATACTGCAATACTCCTTGGTAGTTTCAGCATCTTCAAATACAAAGTACACATTGTTCACACATCCAAATCTTTGTTCATTCTTTGTTCTTGTCAAATTTCATCAGTTTTCCAGTTGTTTATTTGTGCCTTTACTGTCTCTACCTTTTGTTTTTGAGCTGTTGCCCATATGTAAGACTTCATTTTTATACCTAAGGACATTTTTCTCAGGTTTTCTAATCTTCCTCCATTATACATAGGGACTTTCAAATAAAAGGAGGGCTAGTTTTCTTTTTATTTTTTTATCAAGGTTTAATCGTAAATTATTTGTGCTAATGGTTCATACCAGCTATAGGTTAACTGACCTATAGTATACCTGAGATATTTCCTCATGTATATAATTAATTTAGGAGGCATACAAAACTCTAACTCTTTTTCATGTCATAGGGGTAAATGCTGTACCCCAAAAGTATTGCTTCAAATTTGCTTTATGTATTATGATAAACAGTTAGGGGTGTGTTATGAAGTAGCCAATACCAACCTTTCTCCCTGGAAATAAATTTATCTTGTTGGTTTCTGTAGGTTACAGTTTAAAATTTTTATTCCAAGGTGATTTGAGATTTACATACATTCCATTAAAAATGCTAAAAAATTCTTATCTTCTCCATATTCAATTTCTAACATTTCTCACAGTGAAAAAAGATGTTTCTCTTTTGCTTCTTAAAATCTTATTAAAGCTCTCACATGCATATGTTGTTGGCATTGATCACACTACAACAATGTCTAATGCTGACAGATCAGATGATATTTTTGCAGCAATAATAGAAGCATGTGTATGATTGCTAACTATCTTTGCCCTTAGTTTATTTATGAGGAATGTGCACAATTTCCAATGCTGAAGTCGTCAAGAATCATATCTTACTTTTATGCTTTTGATGTGTAAATAATTTTTTCTTCTTGCTAAAATAATTTCCATACCCTTATATTCTTGTTACTACAAAGAACTATTGGTTCAGCTCCCTTTAGAGAAAAAAAAAGTCTTAATTTTTTTCTACAAGTATTAATGTGATGCACAAGTTTAAATAATGCAAGTTTAAATCTCTTGAATGTAGCTCTATTTCCCAGTAAATATAGGATTACCATTGCTAGTAAGACACCAGAGATTTTTTGCTAAAGTACAACACAGACCTCAGGCCATGTCTGGCTTTATCCAGATTTGTCTTGTCTGCATTGGATCTTTATCTTAGCTTGCTTAGTTGTAACAAGAATTTCTTAATGAGCAGGTGACTTTTACCTAGTTTGTTTTATTTTTGCTAAGTCTTATATGTGGTGTGACATGCATCGCCAAAAATGGTAAATATAAACCTACAATTTTTTATGCTGTGTAAGAAAAAATTGTTTCTGAATTGTCAGTGGTATGCGATGTAAAGGAAGACTAAGCTGGGATAGCAGCAGAGTCCTTGAAGATGTTGCATCAAGTGTTAGTTCAGGATCATCCTAGAAGCCCCAGGGCTATCAGCAACTCAACAGCAATCAGTTAATGGTAATAATGCAAAATTAAAGGCTCTTTTAGGGAAAAAAAATAGAGACGAGGAACAAGTATCTTACATTGTCCTAGTTTCAGCCAAGGACAGGGTTAATTTTTCTCAGTAGCCGTGAGATGGCAGAGCCTGGAGCTGTGTGGGCATGTCCAAGTTGTTATTCCATATCACTCATGTCATCACTGGGGGGCAGAGGTAAGGGATTCTCACTTCTGAGAAGAAGGGGTGTGGCTTCAGGTGGAATGAAAGTGGGGGGGCAAGTGGTCCATGTGCCTTTTTGCTCATTTCTCTTGGGGTCTCACCGCGTTAATGAGCATTTTGCATGTTAAACACCCTCTCTTTTATACACTGTTGTTATTAGGATTGTTGACGTTATAGTTCGTTTTCTTATCTCATTGCTGTCTCCAGTAAATTATTCTTATCTCAGCCCGTAATCTCTGCCTTTTTTTATCTCCCATTGGAGCAGGCAAGGGAGCGGAGGTGGGAGGGTGGCACTAGACTGTGGAGTACTGCTCCTAAACCATTACAACATATATAATGCACCATATGTATATATAGAGTTTCAGATCAATGAAGAAAGATCAAGGTGTAAACTGTGGTAGAAAATACAATCATGGTCTCAATAAAACCTTGTAGAAAGAGGGTAGAAACTATCAACAACAACATGAGATGCCTCATTATTATCATCGTATTCATCCAAGTAAACACTTAAAAATGCTGATAACTTTCATAATGTTTCTCACCCTCATCTGTAAACAATAGGAACTATAAATTTTTCTTTTATAATGTCTTTTCCCTGTTGTATTGTTAATGAAGTTTGTTTTGCATTTACGACTACTAGAGCAATAGTGTTATTGTAACTAATAATAATAGCTCTACTCTATTTTTCTTCCAGTATAAAGGCTCTTCATAACTTATAAAGACTAACAATAAATTTTTGTGGTGTTCTCCTCTTTCCCCCCAAAAATATTTTGAGTTTCACATGAAAAACTAGAAGGAAATGGTCAATTTTCCACTAGAAAGTTAATCACTAAAAGTTTTAGGAAGATTTTTTTATTATATTCAAATCTTTGCCAAAACCGAGTGCAAGTACCGTGTTGAAAGTCGGTTTGTTAGACACCGACTACTGTTAGACAGTTGACATCTCATCCATTTCTCAATGCCACCTGAGAAAAAAAGAAGATGGAAGACCACAGCAGAAGAGTAAACATTAGTACTAAGGTCTGAACCTTATTTTCCCAACTTGTATGAAGTTAGCAATTTTAACATTAATATAGTATTATTTGTCAGATCCTACATATGAAAATACATAATGTCAAAACAATATTAGCAAAAAGTGGAAGTAAAAGTTGAGGTCTACTAGATATGAAGTTCAAACTACTATAATAGATTTCTGTCCAGAAGTGTCCCATAAAAAAATAAATCTGACAAAATAAATCCAACAAAATAAATCCTTCCCTCGTCTCTTGATGGGAGGACTAAATTACCTCACCTATTTCTGAGGACCATAATTTTGCTTTTTCCCTATGTACTGGTTGCAGGTGCCCAGGTGTTGGCTACATGGGCGGCAAGGGTGCTGTCTGTGGGACACAGCCAGTTCCTGCCAGCTCCAACCAACCCACTGCGGGACACAGCTGAGCCACTCAACTGAAATGATGGCTCCTTGAGAAAACATACTTAAGAAAGGGCAGAAAATGCAAGATGGAGACAGGTAGAGAGAAAGACCAAAAGAAAGTGAGAAAGAGTGGAGAGAATACCAAGGTGAGAGAAGAAGGTGTTCCAGCCACTGGAGCAGAGATTTCTCTGCAGCCCATGGAGGACCCTGCAGGTGGATATTTTCTGAAGAAGTTCAACTCATGTGGAGATGGGAGCAGAAAGAAGGTCTGACAATAAAGGATCACCAGAGAGGAACCCTCATGTAATAATGACAGCCTCACTCCCTCCTGTACCACTAAGTGGGATGATTGAAGGTGTAGGGAGAGGAGTAAAGCTGAGCTTTGGCAAATGGGGAGGAAAAGTGTCATTTTAATGTTTGTGGTTTTGCTTCTCACTATCCAAATCTATTTTAAGTGACAATAAATTGAATTTGTTTTCTCCAAATTGAGTTTTGTCCCAGGCAGTATCTGATAAGCAATCCCTTGTCCATTTCTCATCCTATTCCTCACTGCCCCCAACTCTATTCTGTTGTGAGCCTGGCCATCCTCCAAAGTTAATCCACCACATTCTGATCTCAAGGGAAGCAGTATAAGGCATAAAAAACATATATGAAAATACGAAAGAGTGAAAAACAGCTTGGACATCTTTTATTGCTCACAGGAGAGGTACTAAGGCACCGAAACTGCATGCAGCACCTCCAGTTCTGGAGGCAGCTGCACAAAAGGTGACGGAATGGCTAGCTTTAATTTCGTGATGAAATGGTTGAGTACCCATTTACAAATGGATCAGCCAGAGGAAGTCTTCAGGAATATAAAAGAGTGACAATGAAACCAGACTTCTGGATGTGTAATAAGAAGCACTAACCACTCTATCATATGCTTCCACAAGCTAAACCACAGCAAGATATTATCATTATTGTTGCCACAGTAGATGCTGGAATGTTCATAACTGTAAAATACTGAGTTATACTGTAGAAGGTTCTGTCATGCTATAAGATTGACTTCACCTAACCAGTTTTCCTGTTCTAGCAGATCTCATTATCCCTTCTGCGGGCAACCAAGAGATTTTGGTAGGGTCCTTTGTGAAGGAGCAAGATTCAGGATGGGAACAGTTCCAGGCGTGGAGAAAAGCATACAGCAATTGGCAGGACTTTATTATATGGACCTTACAGTTATCATATGGACTTTACTGTTATTATGTGGTTTCATTGTATTCACACTACACAGTGCACAACTTGGTCGTGCCCAGGCTTACCATGAGTTTGCCTGCTGCCTGCTCCCTGCTTCCCCCACTCCTCCCCTTTTTGCCTGTGTCTCTATCCTGGTTTGTTCCCCTGCTTGTCTGTCTCATGCTCCGCCCTGTGTTCTGGCCCTTTCCCTCCGGAGCTGATAAAAACCCATGTGCTCGCTGGAATAAACACTCTACCTGCATCCCACGTTTGTGTCCCTGACCCGTGCTGTGTCGCGGCCCCATTCCCCTCCCCCCTTTCGGACCACGGCAGTCCTTTCCCTTCTACATCTCCAAAGGGTTGCATATTCTGCAATGTCTGGATGAAATGGAGTTAATGTTTTTCCACAGCAGCCCATATGGTGCTGTACTTTGCATTTGTGGCTAAATCATAACAGTGTTTTGGCCATTGCTAAAAAGCCTTTGCACAGCATCAAGACTCATCTTTCTCCCCTGTTCCCCTGTTAAATCCTAATATGCTGGAGTGGACAAGAGGTCAAGAAGGGATACAGGAGGAACAGCTGAACCAAAAAGGAAAGGGATATTCCATGTTATACGACCTTTGTGTTCACCAATAAAAGCTCAGAGAAAAGAAGAAGGAGCGGAAATGTTCATGGTTATGCCATTTGTCTTCTCAAGTAACCATTATACATGCTGAGGCCCTGCTTCCCAGGAAATGGTTGGGCATCTGCCTGCTGATGGGAAGAGGTGAATAATTATTTTTTTTTGCTTTGCTTTCCCTGTTATACTGTCACTGAGTATCAAAATAATTACTCACATCTTCTTACCATCCTTTATTTTCTTCCTGTCCTGTGAGAGAAGATAATGAACAAATTGTAGGGTAGTAGTTTGGCCGCTGGTTGGGGTCAACCTGTCCCACCTGTACACAGCAGATAGGTCCATGTGTAGTAGGCCCAACATTTACCAGAAGTATGAGGGTATTTTCTACAGCAAGAACATATAAAGTAAATCTTTCCTGACTGCTTACTAGTACTTGAGATAAGGTCTCTAATTAGCAGCACAATTCATCAACAACTCAACTTAATATTTGAATTACTCTGGGCTCCTTTAGGAAAGGTCAGACAAATTATCTTGGATGTCAGGATGTGGATATAGTTCTTGTTTTCAGAAACTATTAAATACCTTTCCAGATAAAGTGTATTATTGTAATCCATTGTCTAACATTACTTTTTTATAGTTTATGCATTAAACTTCAGGGATGTGATGCCATCAGCTTCAACCAGAAGCTAAAGTCAGTAGCACTCAAATGATACTTAAATTTAACTAGAAGGATTCACAAAATAAAGTTTCACTTTCTCAGAACATGTAACAATGTAAGAGGGCTGATAAATTGTCAAGGTTATAGCCTTCAAAATATTATCTTTATTTCTTACTTAACTATATTTTTCTTTAAAGTTGTGAGCATTTCTCATCACAATCTACATGATATGCAGATGTCTGCTGGGAGTCCTTCCAGAACACCTGTCTTTTTTCCTTGTCCTATAGAAGACTTATTAGTGTATTCCAAGGTACAGAAAATGTGGGTATAACTTAATTACCTGACTTGAACAGATTGAACCCTATTCTAAATATATGGTTACTTACATACAATAAATAAAGCTATCCTGGAACATCATTAAAAAAACCCAAACAAAACAACTTTTTTTAGGGAATTATAACTTATATATGTTTATATTATTAGTCTCCAAATACATCTGTGTGCATTCAATAAACAGGCTGTTCACCTGGGGAACACCACTTGTGACTGGCCACTAACTAGATGTGGCACCATTCAGCACCACACTCTGGGCCTGGCCATACAGCCAGTTCTTAACCCAACAGAGAGTGCAACTGTCCAAGCCATGGGCTGTCAGATTTTCCTTGAGTATTCTATGGGAGACAGTATCAAAGGTTTTGCTAAAATCCAAATAGACTACATCCACAGCCTTTCCCTCATCCACTAGGTGGGGATGACCACCTGGTCATAAAAGGAGATCGCATTGGTCAGGCAGGACCCACCTTTTCTAAACCCGTGCTGGCTGGGCCTGATCCCTTGGTTGTCCTGTAGGTGCCATGTGATACCACTCAAGATGATCTGTTCCATAACCCTGCCAGGCACCAAGGCTGACAGGTCTGTAGCTCCCCAGATCCTCCTTCCAGGCCTTCTTGTGGATGGGTATCACATTTGCCAACCTCAAGTCATCTGGGACCTCCCTGGTTAGCCAGGACTGATGATAAATGATATTGAGCAGCTTAGCAAGCTCTTCCACCAGTTCCCTCAGTACCTTTGGTTGAAACCCATCTGATCGCATAGACTTGTGAGTGTCTAAGTGGCACAACAGGTCACTAACTATTTAATCCTGAGTTATAGGGGATCTGTTCTGCTCTATGTCCCTGTCTATCAGCTCAGGAGGGCCAGTTGCCCTAGGGCAACTGGTCTTACTGTTAAAGACTGCATGGAGCCTAACTCTTCTCTGTAGTGATAAGCAATAGGAGAAGAGTCAAGAGGCAGAAACAGATGCATAGAAAGTTCCACCCGAATATGAGGAAGAACTTCTTTACTGTGCGGCTGACTGTGCACTGGAACATATTGCAGAGAGAGGTTGTGGAGTCTCCCTCACTGGAGATATTCAAAAACCATCTGGATGCAACCCTGTGAAATGTCCTCTAGGATGAGCCTGCTTGAGAAGGGAGGTTGGACTAGGTGACCCACTGTGGTTTCTTCCAACCTTACCCATTCTGTCATTCTGTGGAACATATTCTGGTCAGTCAGTTGAGTGTCTATTGATACTAATATGGTTCTATGAAAGGAATGAGTAGTGAATACATATCTTAAGCAATGAAATAGTTTCTATTCATCCCAGTTCAATTTAGATGCTCACATTGCACATGTGAACCAATTGTCTAGATACTCTAATAGAGAAAGAAATTAGTCTGGAGCAAAATTAATCTGTCATCAATTGAATAGTGTCCATTTCACAACAACTGCCCATTCATAAATTGAAGAGCCAAACTAAATAATTGGGCTGTACCTCTGTGCACAACACTGCATTTGCAACTGCGTATCTTTCTGCCATCTAAGTAACAAAGAACAAAGAATAATACTTGCTAACACTTTTCTGCAAATAGAATTAAGTGATTCAACCTTGTTTAATAACCATGATAAATGTTCTTTTATTTTAAAAAAATTCTTTTGTTCCTCTGTAAATCAGCAACACTTTCTTGAAATGCAAAAGCTTTCAGTGTTTTAAAGCAAACAAACAAAAAACCCCCAAAAAACCCCAACAACCCACCAGCCCCTCCCCAAAAAACCTCAAACCAAAATAAATAAAAAAAAAAGAACCTCAAGCAAAATCCCACCTTTAAATGCTATAGTTCAATGAAGTTTTGTATTACCTAATAGAAAAAATATAGCAGCTGGGAAACAATAATTTTCCAAACATTATAAATGTTTCGAAAGACTTACATGACTTATTTTCTAAGTTCATGAAAGATGTCAGCTCTTCTGCTCTATACAATAGTTTTTCATGTCAGTTTCTGCTTACTGGTCTTTCATAAACTTGTCTAGTTGACTCTTACAGTTCAAGTCATTTACAAGCAAAGAATAATATAACTTCTATAAAGCACCCAGTGACCTTCACAATAGCTTTAGTGCCATCAGATTCAGGATAAAAACTGTTGTATGTTCTTTAAACCAAGCAAAATGTCTCAATGTATAACACATCTGTAGTTCAGTCCTGCAAAGTTGCTTTTTTGTGACTAACAGCACTGAACAACAAACGAAGGAGTGGCTGCATATTGAGCCCTAAGCTGATAGTGGAATCAGTCTGAGATCATCAGATCCATGTGCCAGTAAATTTTAACAAAGTCAGTGGCTATGTCAATGGATTTAGTTATTGCAAACAGAATAAAAAATGCTAAGGAAGAGGTTAATAAAAGAAAGATTCATCTTTTTCTTGCATAATTCTTTTGTTATTTCTTTTGCTTTTCCTTCCCTTTATGTTTGTCTGTTCTGTCTTTATAGACTCTGGATCCATAGTCCCGTTGTTTCGGCTTATGAAGTTAGTGATCATCAGCTGCTGTGTAGGAACTTCCTATTTATGTGCTGTAAGCCTGAAACAAATGAAATGTCATTCAACTAGTGCTAGCATGTAATTGAAAGAGTATAAATGACATGAAAATACATTATGTTTTTCAGGGACTAAAAATGTTCACACACAAAAAACTGTCATGGCTTATAGGATGTGTGGTACTTGTTTACCTGTAGTAGTTTGACAATGTGCATAAACTTCAGAACTGACTTATTCTGATTTTTTTTCATTTAACTTAATATCTACTTCCTCACAAAAATTACAATTGGACTGTTCGTAGACTGTCATAATCTGTAGTTTATTTAGTGAGTTTCTCCTCAAAAATTTTAGGCTATTTCTGTATGTCCTTGCTGTAACTGGATCTGTATGTTGCTTCCCACCTTTTTGCTTCCTTTGGTGTTCTTTGAAACTGCTGAAGTGTTTCCATTGTTCACTAATGCAGAATGTGCATGTTGTTTCATATCTCCCACTTTCATCAATCCATCCACAAAATTACTCTACTTTTTTTCTACACTTAGGCTGTAATTTCAAGTATTTCAGTAGCATTCTTTTCATAATGAAAAGAAAATTCATCAGAAATCTAATTATTTTCAGGGACAAAAGAGGGGTTTGAATTTTGTAACATTATGGCACATGGTATATACCTTATACATCACAGAACCTGTTCTATGTACAACTTTTATTTCCTTTTTTCCTAGTGCAAGTGTACTATTTTTCTTTCCCTAAATATGTTAAGCTCTTATGTTGAAAAGATGAGTAAAGACATAATTAGATGAGATCTTCCATTCAAATTTGAATAATTTGTGAAATTAATACTTCATTCACAAGTCACCACTTTCCCAGTGCTGCCTGAGTGCTTCTACAGTTCTCCAGTGTAGAGCAGGTTACATCAGATAAATTACTTCAATTTGCACTAAAATGGCTCGCAGAGTTGGTTTATTAAAATATCACAACTCACTGGGAGAATGGAGACTTCCAGTCAGCTCTGGTAGGACTCAACTATATAAGTCATTCCAACTGAATCAGAAGAGCATATCTTGACACATTTAACTTGTCACCATGAAATGGTGAGGTTGACACTGCTAGAGATGACATTGCATGAAATTTTGTGACAGGCGTACAACAGGAAAACAGTTTATGTTAAAGTCACAAAGTAAACTAAAACAGGCCTCCCTTGTATCACTATTCATGAGTGTTCAAATCTAAGGAGGAATTGTCAACTCTATTGAAAATACTCCTTAGCACAACATCTTTCTAGACATTACTGCAAAAGTATTTCAGAAAATAACATAAAGCAGGAACTGAATGACAAGAAGACTGAGGCCTGATTAAAAGACACTGAAAAGGATTTTTTAAACTTTTTTCAAATTGAGAGTTGAAGAAAAAGTAAGACCTGTCTATCATCTTGAGGTAGGAAAAGGTAGCAAGGAAATTGCCATTCCACTGAAACATATTGTGTTGGACAAGGATTGTTTTCTCCTTAGTTGCTTGACTCCTGTAGCTAAGAAAAAAGAACGAGGATTTTCCACTGCTGAGGTCCCAAATTTAATCCAAATTGGACCAAAAATCTTCTCCAGCATTTTTACCCACCATGAGTCCAAGCTGTTCAAGTATCACTTTTTTCTAGCTTGTACAATGTTGTGTGCTTTGACAAACTGATATTTTGTTGTGTAGTTACAAAGGCATAATACCGTCACTGTTGTATAAATCATGCTGATGACACAAAATAGGACAAAACTACTCAGCATTATCAATCACTGTCAAACAAACAAACAAAAATTTGTCTGACAAACATAACTATTTAATGTGGGTTTTTTCGTATTTCAGAAGCATGAACAGCTTATGTGTTTTGAGGAAGGTTTCAAAGTCCTCTCAGTGATTTTTAGCTCCAGATTGCCATTGAAAATAAAAAGGTGGGAGTGTGACTTCCCCTGTGCCACTGAACATTTCCTCTAACGTGCTTCATGTACTTTTTTGTGCTTCATTCTTAATCCAATGAAAAATGTATAACTCGGCCTCAGATACTCCCTTTTGTTTGTACCAAAATAGAGGTGGGAGAATATTGTAAAGCATTTGCAAGAATATTAATTCCTCTTCTTAAGTGGGTTCACTCCAACTGTTTTTATGCCTACTTTGCGCTTATTTCCTGCCAATATTGCAGTGATCAAGCTTTACTAGCTATAAAATTCATGAAAGATACCTTCATCTTGAATGTTCAGTTGCCAAAAGTAAAATCTAAATTGCATAAGTATCAGTGGTGTAAATTTCAAATATCTCACTCAATATTGCATTTCAAAAATGTACCTCAGCATGAAATTTAACATTCTAACAAAATGAAATTTAGTTCTTTAGTGGGGGGTAAGACAAAGGCAATTCATTGACTGTAAATAAAAATTAAAGAGAGGTCAAGAAAAGACAGTACTGGGAAAGTTAGAATACAGATGTTAGAAAATATTTGGGTATTTAAAAATCAGGTTCATAGTTTACATTATCAGATTAAATGAATACTTCTGTTTTTTTCACAGAAGGTTTAGACATCAAATCAGTTTACAAATTTGAAAAATTCTACTGAACATCTACCTTCATCTTTATGTACTCAAGCTGGAATTAATCTTAGAATAACCTATAGTTAATAGAGGGCTGGCCATCGCCAAAGGGAAATGTACCACACCTCTTTAAGGCTTCTGGTTTAAATGCAATAAATCCTGTTCTTTCTGCATTGGCTATATGTCAAGACTGGCCTAGACTAGACACATCAAGGCAAAAGTCATATTTTACAAACATTCTCATATATTTTGGTAGAATCATAAGATGACGTAGCCTTAAAAAACACAAAACCTCACAGTTCTATTACTTACAGAATAAAAATGCAAATATATTTTTTCACAATGAAAATTCTTAATGTGTTCTTCAGCTAAACCCAAACAGAAGTTTAAACAAAGGAAACTGTAAAGCATGCTTTCCTATTTAAATGGGAAGACTGACATAGTGTGAATGTCAATACCTTTTTGTATTGTGTATATCCTCATGCTGTGTCAGTTCCTTATTCAAGATCTTAACTACCCTGTATTTTCCCACTGATTTTCATTTAAAATCTTTTAAACCATTATAATCACTTTTTTTTGTTGTTTAAATTGCAGACTACTGACAAGGTTGTGGATTGGGATAAATTGGGTGATAATACGAGACTGTCTTTCTTAGGAAACTAAATATCAAGATGACCCTTGATGCTATTTCTGTGTGTTTAGCATTGTTTCTCATGAAGAATCACAGAAGAAGATCAGATTAAAATTTAATCTTTCTGTGTAAGCACCATCTGGGTCCTCCAAACATTGGCAAAGGTCCCAAACAAAATGTCATAAACTAGAGTGTGTAGGGTGACAATGTGGTTGCATTGAAGTCAATGCTAAAGGTTTTATTGATTTCCGTGGACCAAGGAACTTATTGCAATTATTAGCAAAAATCATGAGCAATGTATTATTAAAATTTTTTGACGTGTAAAATGACTAAAGGATATTGACAGATTTTATTTTTCTTCATACATTTAGCTATTGCTAATGTATATGTCCTCCTATGACCTCAAATTTGAGCTCCTGAGCAGTTCAAATTATTCACAGTAGACTTAATGTAGAAATGGCTTACACATCTGTCATATTCACCTAAAAGGCAGATTTAAAGCCTATACTGTATTTATTATGCTAATTCACTTTGAAATCTATGGTGAAGGTGCCTCATGCCTTTCAAACTGAGTTTGCCTAGTAAATTTAACATGGGTCTTGGTGGCCCACAAACATTATCCCTGAAGCAACTTTAACTGTGCCTTAGGAAATGTGTAGTGTACACACTGGGAAATACACATGCAGTGAGAAAAAGAGGGGAAAAAATAAGTACTTCTATTTTGCAGTCTATGCTTTAGTAGTTCATGGTTTGGGTTTCTTAATGTCTTCAGTTGCTGTAATCATGCTTTCAGAAGCAAAAGCACTAAGCAATTGTACTGCTAATGTGATCCTTCCATAAAATGGCTAGTTTTTATCAGAATTAGCCTTTTCCAGACTTAAGTGTTAAAAGGTGTTTTTGCTGCTGCCAAACAGGTTATTTTCTTCTGAAAAAAAATACCCTCCAGCACCCACCATCAGTGACACAAGAAAGTCAATAAGTGTTTACTTCTATATTCTCATCTTTTTAATCACCATCGATAGTGGTGGGTTTTTTAGGACCAGAAGATCCTAAAAATTTAGAGGGTTTTTAATACCAGTGAGAAGAAATTGTTATAGTCAGCTTGAAAAATGAATATGTCTCCCCAGTGTATGCAAAAGGCTGTAACAGTTATTTTTCTGGCAAAAAAAACCCCCCACAATAAAAGGAAGTTCAGACTTCCTATACATGTGATTCACTTTCTAAGAGTGAAAATAATAGGAATTCAACAATAATCCCTCTCCACCAATCACTGCAAAGCATATATAATTTTAAAGTTAAATGTAACAGCAATATAAAAGTATTTAAACATAAAAATGAACAATTAGGGAAGACAAATATCATTAATGCTGCTCCATAGTGGCAGTCCTGGCTATAGCGTAGTAGTTTGTTGTCCCAGGTTAAAGTGATTTTAAAAATTTCTTTTTCTTTCATTTTTTCCCCCCTAAATTAGTCGTTAAAGATTGGGTTTGAAGTTGTTCTGTTGCCTTAAATGCATTTTAATATAAACATCATAGATTTGCATCCATGAGAATTCACAAAAACTACTCTGCTGTTCTAATTTGTGATCTTCATTGAGCCATTTTCTAGCTTTACTCCAGATGTCTTCTTTAGACTTCTAGGAGAGGCACGGTATTAATGAACACTAATATAGTTTTTATAGTCCCTGGGCTCCACTGTTTGCACAGTGTCTCTTAAATAGCGGGATCATCAGATATTATGAGATGATTAATGAATAATTAAAGAAAGCAAAAAAAAGATGCATCCTTTTGAAATTCTTTTATTTATGGCTTTTACAAATCATTCATGCGCATTTCACAACTATAAAAATTCTACCCTTTAAACATGCAGTGAAAGCATTTAAATGAAAAGAAAACAATGTTACATGAAATATATAGATATCAGAAAAGTCCAACAGAAACTGCACACAAAAACTGGTCAGAAAACTAAAAAGCAAATGTAAAAATAGTTGTCTTGCAATCCTTACATGGGTTTTACATCTAAGTTAATGAGGTGTAAGATACTTAACATACCTGTATTTTCAGGTCAGCTTTTCTCTCATTCTCTAACTTCTAAGCTGAAACGGAGGTAAAAATTATGTCCTTCATCTTGAACTCTTAATGGTTTTCTTAGCTATCGTACATGACAATATGGAGTAGGTGTTTCTTTTTAATTTACTGTGGAAATGACCACACTTAAAATACAGGTGAAGGCACCAAGTCTGAGTTGAGACCTACTACTAATAATAATCTACTATTTTACATTAGGGGAAGTTAGAAGAAAATGAGCCATGTTTGGCTTAGGTTTTCATCTTTCACACTGTGGCAATTAAAGTGTTCGGGAAAATCTTTCTGGTTTAAAAGCACCAAGAAGTGGCCTGATTTTCAAAGTTATTTTCACTGGCATTTCCTGAGATAGGTCTGTCCCAGTTCTGCATCCAGCCTTCAAGTCTACTCTGAGGAAAAAGATTCCTCTACTCTGAGGAACGTGAGCTCTGTGCTATGTTGTGACATATTACTGAGCCCCTTTACTTCTCAGTTATCCCAATAAAATTCATTCTATACATAACAGAGCGTAGTGATGTTCAGAGATCTGCCTCTGAGGCCATCCAAGAGAAAACCTCATTGCTTAAGTTTTTGGAGTTGTTTTGACTATTTGTATAAACATCCTTCATAAATGAGTGTGCATATATCCTGAGTATTGTATCACACCATGAATAATTAGATGTTTTATCTTAGGCCTCTAAATATGAATTTTTAAGAAACTCATTTTAGGCAGATCTCTGTTGGAAAAGTGAGCCTGTCTCTAAATTAGTTCTTTAAGATCAGGGTATTTTCCAAGTAAATGAAAACACTTTAGATGATGGCACAATTTCAGTAAGTTTCTGCAATGTATTACCTCAGAATTACCTCAAAGTTCCGTATGATCTTGCAGAGGACACGAATTAAAACTGGTGCCTCTGCTAGTTGCAGAATTCTTCAGAATTTTGTTAGGAGGAGCTGAACTATTTAATATCAAAATCCATGTCTGCTTAGCTTACATATCTTAAGCAAAGAAAAATAAAAATTAATGTGAACCCAAATTCACTCTTTAAATTTTCTTGGAAGCAAAGAGATTTCTTCAATACCTTATATATATAACATATAATTACATATGTAGTTATTAAAACATGTTCTTACTATTATACATATTTACAAATATAATTATACATATAGCTATGCATATAATTATAATTATTGCAAAGTTAATGGAAATTTTAAAATTTAGATAAAATTAGAGACAATAAGTATTTTTAACTGGAAGACTGTGAAAAGCACTTTTTAATATATTGACATAGCTATTTAAACTTAAGAAATTAAATAATATTCCAGAAGGTAATGTATCTGTTATATTATTATTTCTGTCAAAAATAAAATAAATGTTGGGGGACTTTTTCCTACAGAGAAGTATTCTCAGTAGTTATAAAAATTGTAGAAAAATATTTGGACCTAAATAAAACTAAAAATGTTGTGTTGCTGTAAGGAATCAACTTTCTGAAATTTTTCTTCTTGTCAAAGATAATTTTAAATTATCAATTCAAAATGGTGCAATGTTCTAATTCAAAATAAAAATTCCATAGATACTGTGGTTCCATAAACACTGTGACTTGCATATGTCTGAACTACATATATTTTAAAACATTTTATATAAAATATATGACAGTAGTAATTTTCTTCCTACAAACAAAGCGTATGGAAATATAACCAAAGCGGGTATCTCTAGGCGTAAGGTTAATATGTTTTTACATTTTTATTCATTTCTTTTGCCTACAAACTCTGGATTTTAAAGCATACTTTTGTTAGGAATTCCCATTTGTTATTGCAAACAGAGGGACAGATATGATTTATATAGTGCAATGTTGCAGTGATGTCCTATGTGCAGAAGTGAAAGACAAGGGGAAGTTCTTTTAGATATCTTATTACACTATAATATAAAACCCTCTCCGCTTTTCATTTTTATCCTAAACTAAAAAACAGATCATGCATAATGTCTCTCTGGTATACCTTCACACCTTCCAACAATTATCTCTTAAAGGCTACCTACATTGAAAATTGTATCAAAATTGTTGTTTTTAAAAGACATTGATTGTTCTGCGCCTCAGTTATTTGTCTAATCCTTTTTAAAATTCATTTTTTACTTTCAGTCTCCACAACCTCTACTGATAACAAATAAGTAAGTACGGGGAGATACAATATCTATTGTATTTATTTATATTTCTGACATAGTAAGTTTCCTCTAAAATCTCTCACTTTCTAAGTACTTCCTAATTCTCCTTTTATCTGTATACATTTTATTAGTTTCTCATGCTTTATCTTAACTTTCCCTTGTACCATATCCTTTCTCTCTGCTCCAGGGAAGCATCATTATCACATCCCAAAATGCCTCCATCAGATATTTGAACAGCTCTGACCCAACTCTATTAGTTATCTTTGACAACCTATGATTTCCAGTGAAAAATGAGTATCATTAAATTTATGTAAACATTGATCTCCTCTTCATAATTATCACATGGCTTTTACAGATATGGAATTTATTCTGCACAACAGGATTCTTTTAACAACTTACTAAGTGTCGTGATATCCAGTTGTAACTTTTCAATCAGAAGTACGTTTTTCCTCTTGCAAATTTTTTATAATCAGCAAAGTCTGTTACCTCATTATCCCTACATTTTAGAATATTCTGAACAATGCAAATAAAAGCACAGATAGCTGGAACTGGCTGCCACCATTCATTGATGAAATAGTTGCTTATTCTTATAGTTTATTTTCTCTTTCTTTACCATTGCTTAGTGCAGATTTTGAGGCAGATTAATTTCTTTAAAAGCCTATTATAAAAGAGCTCTTGAAAGGTTTTGAAAATCCAAGTACGCTAAATCTATGTAAATAACCTCACCATGCTTCTTGAGATCTTTAAGATTTGTTAAACATAATTTCCTGCTGAAAGATTACTCTTTTTTCACTCCTCCTCATGTCCATATTTCTCCCTAATTTTGTATTCCCCTACTAATTCTACTGCTACAGCACGGGTTTAGGAAGGGCAGGTCCTGTCTGACCAACCTGATCTCCTTTTATGATCAGGTGACCTGCCTGGTGGATGAGGGGAAGGCTGTGGATGTGTCTATCTGGACTTCAGCAAAGCCTTTGACACCATCTGCCACAGCATACTCCTGAAAAAACTGGTAGCCCATGACTTGGACAGGGGCACTCTTTGCTGGGGTAGGAACTGGATGGATGGCTGAGCCCAGAGAGTGGTGGTGAACGGTGCTGCATCCAGTTGGCAGCTGGTCACTAGTGGTGTCCCCAAGGGATCAGTGTTGGGCCCAGTTCTATTTAATATCTTTATTGATGATTTAGATGAGGGGATTGAGTCTACCAGCAGCAAATTTGCAGATGACAGTAAGTTGAGGGGGAGTGTCGATCATCTGGAAGGCAGGAGGGCTCTTCAGAGGGACCTGGACAGACTGGAGAGTTGGGTTGATTCCAACGGGATGAGGTTCAACAAGGCCAAGGGCCGGGTCCTGCACTTTGGCCACAACAACCCCCTGCAGCGCTACAGGCTGGGAACAGAGTGGCTGGAGAGCAGCCAGACAGAAAGGGACCTGGGGGTTCAGATTGTCAGGAAGCTGAACATGAGCCAGCAGTGTGCCCAGGTGGCCAAGAAGGCCAATGGCATCCTGGCCTGGATCAGGAACAGTGTGGCCAAGGAGTCCAGGAAAGTGATTCTTCCCCTGTACTCAGTGCTGGTGAGGCCACACCTGGAGTACTGTGTCCAGTTCTGGGCCCCTCAGTTCAGGAAGGATATTGAGGTGCTGGAGCAGGTCCAGAGAAGAGCAACAAGGCTGGTGAAGGGACTGGATCACAAGTCCTATGAAGAGAGGCTGAGGGAGCTAGGGTTGTTTAGCTTGGAGAAGAGGAGGCTCAGGGGAGACCTCATCACTCTCTACAACTACTTGAAAGGAGGTTGTAGCCAGGTGGGCACCGGTCTCTTCTCCCAGGCAATTATCAGTAAGACAAGAGGGCATGGTCTTAAACTTTTCCAGGGGAGGTTTAGGTTAGATATTAGGAAGAAATTCTTTACAGAAATGGGCTGCCCAGGAAAGTGGTGAATTCACCATCCCTGGAGGTTTTTAAGATGAGACTGGATGTGGCACTTAGTGCCATGGTGGTGGTGCCTTGGTCCACTACCATGGTGGTAGTGGACCAAGGGCTGGACTTGTTGATCTTGGAGGTCCCTTCCAACATGGCTGATTCTATGATTCTGTGATAATTTCCACATATTGGACATAGGTTGAGGTTTAATGGACTAATCTGAAATGTACCAGATAATTTTTTGATTAATTTTTTTTCTTCACTTTTTCTTTTTTTTTTTTTTTTTTAGCTAGTTACATAACGGACATTCAGGAGTTTTTATTACAGTTCCTTCAAAGTTCAGGGCAAGCAACAGCTTTCCTAATGTCATTAAAACTACAGTTCAGATGATAATTATAAAAAAGAGTCAATGACAGGTTCTTCTTTCAGAGAGGTGATGCTCTCTGATCTGCAGAAATTGCAGAAACATTTTTCCTCATTTCTCTGTTTATGGCTATTTGAGACTTCTCACAATGGAGCTGGCTGTACTTATGAACTTGTTAGTTTCTTTCATTCAAAGCGAAAGGCAACTGGGATAGATCTATTTGTAACAGACTGGGTCTTGGGCTGACAACAACCCTTCTGGAGTTACTCTGACATGTATATGGGGAGGGGCATGAGAAGTAGGATCCTGTACCCTCAAGAAGAAAAAAGACTTTGCAAGTAAATAATCATAAAGTATTTGGATTAATGGCAAAGGAAGAAGTATGGTTTTGCCACAACTCATCAGTTGGAGGAAATCAGAGCATTAGACAATGATCAAACAGCTAAGAGATCCAACCAATGTACACTTATAAATTGTTCCTGCCAAGTAAATTTCCAGTGTCTCTCACCAGCTTGACAGCTCCAGCAAAACTCAGGCTTCCATGTCAGCCAGTCAGATAGGGTGTTCTCATGAAGCCCATAGAAGTTGTTGTGAATATTATTCTGTTGTTAGTATTTTCAGGGCTTGTGCTCCTGAAACGTAGGAATGCTTATGTCCCAACTGTCAAGATCTCAATGACTACCACATCCATATTTCCAAGGCTAATAACCAAGCAACCTGATACAGTCATCACCTTGTAATGGTAGATTTCAACATTTTCCTATTTGTTTGAATTTCTAATGAGAGGAAAGCTAAATGTCAATCTACTGTTTTACCAACCAATTTTCTTTCTACATTCATAATCTGTGATTCACTTGGGGCTTTTCTTCTTTTAGAAGCAAATTTCTATATCTTTGTGAAGAAAGCAGAGGTATGCAATACAGAAGGAAGATGTAGATACTTAGAAATAAAATAAATTAAAAAAAAAAAGAAGTATACATTACCAGAATAGTTCTTAACTTCAGAGGACTTATAATACATCTGCTTGATTTCACTGTACTCTCTACAGACTTCAGAGATCTCCACAGGTATATCTTCAGTTTTTTCCTTCCAGGTCTCCTCAGAGAGTTCAAGTGTGTTTTTAAAATAAATGTTCATAAGAGGGATTGTGTAGTGCAGTGCTTCAATTTTTTCAGTCTGCCAGTGTTTCAAAAGAAAACTAAATCTCATTTGCTTTTCTGAGGCAATATATTGGGAATATTTTGCCCCTTCTCTACGAGTGTGTTGTTGCATAAATAAATTGCCATAAAATAAGAAGACAGGAAAGGTAAGGAAAAAGCAGATGGTAAGGTGAGAAATACTAAGCCACAATAAAATACTGTACAAGCTCACAAAGTTTTGTCTGGTCTTTCTTCCTTTTATTTTGTTTTACAGATTTCCGTAATGTGTTTTTATACAAAAACCAGCCCACATCTCACAGGAGCTAGCACAATCTTAAGTGTAATATGATCTGCAATGCTGAGTATCCTATGAGGTCTGTCATGTAGCTCTTGCTCAGGAATGCTGCAATCTTCATTCCTTGAGGAATTCCTCTGTGTCCCTTGGACCTTCCTATCCCCTTAACTTACGCTAATGGGTATTTAAGGTAGAAGCTAACACAGGGTGTAAAAGAAGATAAAAAAACCTTGAGAAAAATCTTGGAATGGGACTTCTTAGTAATCAGGAACATTTTCTTATCTGTTACAGGCAACCATGTATTATCATAGAATCATAATGTTTTGGGTTGGAAGGGATCTTGAAGGTCATCTTGTTCCAATCCCCCCACATGGGTGGGGACACCTTCCAACAGACCAGGTCACTGTTTTCAGGTTAAAGGAGCAAACAGTTGCTGTGTGCCACCTTGTCCCTTTTCCTCTGTGTTGAAGAAAAAAGCATAGTTGATGCATTCAGCATAAGATTAATTACTATACTACGTCTTGTACAACACAAGCTTTAAGACTCTGTGTATTTATTTTTGATGTTCTGTTTTCGAGTGGTTATTTCAAGATAGGCTTAACTTTTGCAGTATTGCCCTGTCAACCTCTTTTGAAGCCTTTACCTAATTGCCACTTAAAAGGGATGCAGTGGATTTTTTTCACCTTTCTGCATCAACTAAAAAGCTGACACTTTAAAATTCTTTTGCTCTGATATAGTGAACAATCAGAGCAGACAAACACTCACTGAGTGTCCAGTTCTCCAGTAAATCGCAAGAGGAACAGAGTGGGCAACTGTATTTTCTAAGTAAGACTAAGTAAATGTCTAAGAAAGTCAATATGAGTCATCAGCCCCAGGGCTCTGCTAAAACAGGTAACAGCATCACACAGCCTATTGGGTAGACTGATCAAGCTCTACCTTCAAAAAAGTAGATAGCACCTTCTGTTTCTGTTTCAAAAACTTGCTTCTGTGATCAGTAAAGCCCTCTAATTTAACACCCTGAATCATAGACTCTTTATAGCCTTCGTGGACTCTTTATAGCCTTCATAGACTCTTTATAGTTGTTGTGTCAGAGAGTCTATAACTTTTGCCTGCTATAGGTCACAGATAAATGCTCAATAAAACTGGATATGACATTGTCCTGAAGAGTTTTGCATGTAACATCCCTGGAGCTTTTACCACAGATGTTTTCAACACAATCCTCTTTTACTTCTCACTTACCTCATTCATTAGATATTTCATAATGAGAGCCTCCATTCTTTCTTCCCTAGCTTCATATATAATTTCATGCATGAGATCACAACAGCTTTTTTCATAATGTCCAACTAGACAAGACCTATTGCCTTCCTATTGCAGAAAATTTTATCAAGGGAAGCTATGACTTCAGTCTGGCACTTTCAAACTTTGGAAAATGTAGATTTAATTTTTGCTTTCAAAATTATTCAAAATGTACAAAAACCCTTTGACAGTGTGAATTTGTGACCAAAGGTAATTACGGATGACAAAATTATATAAAAATATCTTATTGATATCCCCTTGCCCTGGACTTTTGACTTTGTTTGCTACAGGTTTTTTGAGAGGGACAAGAGTAATTCAAATGGTGATGATTACAATGCTGTAGACAGCTTCATTTACCTGAGGCTGGGATATGGAGACGAACAAGGCATTCCTCAAATTTTCAATGCTGCCTAAGTGTTACATGGCAGCGATGGTGCAGCAAAAATATGCAGAAAATGTCTCAAGGTTCTCTACTCTTCTTTATAATCTTTCACTATATCATAGGATTACACTATTTTTTCAGACATTAATGTATTCAATTGCAAAAAATGCCTTAATTATAGTAGTACACATAATTACTGGACCCTTTTGAACAAATACCTAAACAGAACAACATACTTCACTTTCCTCCTTTCTTTTTAAATGATGTTCTCAAAGTAATATTTATTAATATTTCATATTGTTGGTCCCAGCAGAATTCCTTTCTTTTTGTCTTAGACAAAAATAATGATATAAAATGATGCATGATGAGGAATATGATGCTGTCAATAAGAAGCATTAATTAACAAATTAATTAGACACAATTTGTTTCTTTCTCTCATGAGAGAAGAAAAGACTTTTTCTGTCTTGCTGGAAAGCATACTAAATAAGGAGAAAAATGCATATATAAGTCCCCTAAATGCTGCAGCCTTAATAAACTTCCTCTAGGGTTTCTTTCTCCAGGGTAGATACAAATTGTTTTTTAAACTGGCTCACCAAGCCCTAATCCACAGTTTGCAGACATAATTTTCTTCTACTTTTAGTGATGTCTTAGGAACTGCAGCAATAATATAGCCCCTCATGGCCCCCACTTGCATCTAAATGAAAAACACTTTGATGCAATGGAATAATTTATGTTTAGCTACATTTCCTCAGGCCAGATGTATAGACAAGTATATTAGATGTTCTGTCCTCTGTGCTGGAAGTGTTTTTCCGTTTTAATTAAACACTGGAAATGCCTGCTTCTTTCCTGTTTTGCCCTGGGTGTCTTCATAAGGTTAAGTGTGTGTAGGTGTCGTAAGAGAAAAAGGACGTAAACAAATAAGAAAATAACACAATTAAGAATACAGATTATTTTGTTACATGCTTTGTTGTCCTTGTCTGCAGAAAGCATTTCTTTTGCAGAAACAGGAATGGTGTGTAGAAATCTTATAAAATAACTTTCTTAAAGTATTAATTAAGTGCCAGTTTACTTTGAACGTTTTTTCCCATAGTAATAATAACCCGAAAATTACAGAACATTTAAAAATCAACAGAAAACCATCCCTTCCTTCTCCTTAACAAAAACATTTCCTCTTCTCTGTCTTTTATTTCTTCATTTCTTTTTCACTTAGCTTGTCATTAATTTTTTGAAGGAATCATGTCTTGAGTAAAATTAGTGAGCGACACAGTTAGCAGGAGGTGCTAGTTGGAAAAAGCCTCTAGGATACAGTGATTAAAACCATTACAAAACAGATATTGTGAGGCGTTTAAGGTAATGGGATGAAATGCCCTCTAGAGACGCCTATTTATTGCTGACTGTCAAAAAGTCTTAGATAACTAACTTAGCCTAGTCACCAGCTTGCTTTTATCTAAGGTTGGATGACATGGATCTCATTTGCAAAGTTATTTTCTGGAACATAACTTGTCCTAAAATAAAAAAAAAACACTTCTGATTTTGAATTAGAGGGAGTATGTTGTTATTTTGGTGGGAGTTTTTTAATAGGTAATGGAGAAAAAATATTGTTTGACCTGAGGGAAAAAGTATTTTATCTTATAGTTGAAATAATATGATAAAATATTAATGAGAAATAAATAAACAAGGTAAAAAGAAAATACAACCCCCCCCAACATTACAGTGAAGAGAGAAGGATGCAAGAAGCAGCTGTTTCTAAAATGCCACAGGACCTGGTCACATTCTCTTTACGATATCTAAATAATCATTAAAAATTACAATGGAGAAGTTTGGGGCTGTTTTTTGACCATGGAACTGTCAATATCAGAACTAATCATGCTGTCAATTGTTTTGAAACTGTCACTTAATAAATTACTACAGAGTTCTACAGATTAATCCTAAGCTTTATGTCTTTGTATCTCCCCATTTACTTCTGATTTTCTCTTAATTGAGTCTGACTGTAAGAACCATAAGTAATGCCAGAATATTGCAAACAATATAGCTCTGAAGCAGATAAGGTAGCAAAGGAACAATTAAAAGAATGAATTGAAAACTATTAATGTGAAAATTGAAGTTAGCAATTACATTAATTTATACCTTAAAGACAGAAAGGATATTTGCCTTTCTCCCTATCTAATTAGACTCACCAAAAGAAGACCAAATAATTTATTCCTACTTGGAAGATGCTGAGCCTTTTTAGTTATGAGGTAACTGGATAGTCTCTAATAAAAATATGAAAAAAACAAAAAGCTAGAATTAGAAAAAAAATATTATGATAAGCAAAATAGTTTTAGAAACTACTCAAATCTTCTTGAAATATTTTGTATAAAGTCAGGTTGTTTTTATTATTTTTTCCTTTTTTTTTCAGTCCAAAAGGTTTTTTCCTATGCACTTTTTCATAAATGTATATGATGTCACTATATAATATATATTATGTTTTCATATGGTAGTGGTAAATAAACATCATCACCTTGAAAGTCAAGAACTTAATTTTTCACTTCAGAATGTAGCATATTTTGTGCCTAAAATAACAACATGACTCAGTGAAGTTGGACCATAGAAGTTAAACAATATACACTTATGTAACCCTGATGGTTGTCAGGTGATAAGCCAAGAAGAAAAGTTCAGTCTCTAACAGCTTTTCTATGTTCCACATCCTTGCCAGCTATGCAAGCAGCATGCCAGTGCTGTATTCACTGTAATCAAATTTCTCTAGAACAGCAAGTTGTTAGGTCTATTAAATGTCTCAACTGGAAACCTCCCATATGGCTAAATTGAAAAGTGGCAGCTAAATAGGCTGAATGAACTTATGCTCATTTAAGTAGCACGTCCCAAATGCTTCCATCATCAAGTATATGGTTTTCAAGATCACCTGTTTACTGAGATTTATTTTGAGCAGCCACCAGATTTCTCTTAAGGTTTCTGTCATTAATAGGTTTCTCCTTATGCTGAATGCTGTAAAAATGTCACTGCACAAGGAGCCAAGATGTTCAGGTTCAAGTGATCTTCAGTTGGATCACAGACCCAATTATGCCCTAAAGGCCAATGATGGGCTTTCTTTTCACAAAGAGCATTGCTTCAATAAATAATATGATACTGAATCTGCCCTCATGTGATCCAACTTAATGGGAAGAACAGATGCACTTATCATCCATTTCTTAAAAATGAAATGGAAGTGGTATTTTATTTGCTGCAATAATATCTCAATATTTAAGGGAAAAGAAAAAAATAGAAAATGTATGTTTGCTATGACTTCTTTAGTTTTGAACTCACTATTGGCAAATTCTTATAACGTGACCTTTAACCTCAAAGGATTTTATATCAGAAAATATGTATTTTTGTGGATTTGTACATATCTTCATAGAAAATATCACAGTTTGCAGCTGGATTTTGTTGTTTGTTGTTGTTTTTTTTTTTTAATAAAATTCAAATAATCTGCAAAGCAATGCTTGTGAAATTAAAAACAACTATAAATTTTATAAATTTGTCTAGTTACAAATACTGCTTATCATAAGCATTTACATTAATTCAGTATGATAGTTCAGAACCTGTATTTTTACTGCAGAATGAAAAGTAACACAAAACCTCAAGAGGTTGGGATGCTTTGTAGAGAATAAATTGTTGAAACAATACTTAAAATGGCTCATATGACTGTTGCTGACACATAATTTCCTAAGAAAACTGATTAACTTGCAGATGTTAAGAAAATTAAAACTGTCTTTTTATGGTTGAACAATTCACCAACTGAAATTTTGAATATCTACTTAAAAAAGTAAGTATTTTTCTTTAGGGGTGGGGAGGGTTGTTATTACTATTGTTAAAAGTATTCTATATGGCAGCAATTTTGAACAGGTTCCATATAACTTTAGGTTTGCATTCACAACATCACGGTCTCATTAAGGGGAAGAATTATTATTGCCCTTCTCTGACATCCTGAGATGATCTCTTGCCTTCTCTCCTCTTTGCCTTTCCTTGTCTCCTGGGATATGAAGTTAAAACTGTATCTCATGCAGAGTCTAGCTTGCATCAAGTTCCCTAATGTATTGGTAATCTCCTCTGTTTTGGACTGTGATGTTTCCTTCTTTATAATAATTGTGTAGTGTGGGTTTTGTTTTTTTTCATTCTAGATAATGGTGCATTAAAATCATTAGCTCTTGTTTGCTGTTAATGACCACATTCTTTTTACTGATGATCTTTTCTTTTAAATTTGACCTTTTCTTACTGTCTGCTAAAATTTAGAGAATTGTGACAAATTCGCAATGGTAATTTAAGCATCAGCACTAAACTGCGGTTTTAACCTGCACAAAGCCTTTAATGTGTCTTTTTTTCTCTATTATTTTATCTGCTTCTGCTTGAATATTTATCAGTGCTTTAGAGTAACCAAACTAATATAATTTTGGGTTTTTTTAAAGAAAAACCACATTAAAAAAATTCTAATTCAGGGTAAGACAAACTAACTTCTCAAAGTCTCATATACATCAACAAGATACTTTAATTTGAACATATCATCAATACAAAAGATGAAGATTGGCCTTTTTGAAGTACATAGCAAACCTCCCACTAATTTTACTGAGGCCAAGATTTGATTTCCAGGTCAGCTTGCAGAAGTTTGTAAATAAAAAAAAAGTCCACATTGACAACTAATATTACTCAGAATGAATAATTCAACCAAGTCTGTTTAAGAGAACTGTCCAGAAAAGATTTACACCATTCATTTTAAAAGAAAGAAAGAGAAAATTGTAATAAATGAGGTGGTGACTTTTCTGAGCTATAGCTGTATAAAAATATTTCCCCTGGAGAGAGGTGTTACTTTTATTGTGCAATAATAGTCTTCAATCTTGGGCTTCAGGCATTTTATCAGGATCTCAGTAAATGGTCTACCTTTAGGGTAATATTTTATCATGATTTTCCTTAAAACTAGTTACTATTTATATGACAGAGCATTTATAGTTTTAATGGTTTGGCTCATTGGACATAGACATGCTACTGAACAGCCAGTGACAGAGACAGCTTCTTACATCAAACTGTTAAAAGAAAAAGCTTTTCAAATATAAGAAATCGAGTGTTTGCCATGAATGCTAAATCAGTTCAGCATGCTGCTCCCTAAATCCCTAGAATATCCCAAATTCCTTATTCCAGTGTGAAGTACAATGGAAAAAACAGATAATAGAGAAAATTCTCCAGTTTAATTCTTTTAATTCCTCAAAGAGAGAAAATGGGTAGGAAATACAAGTGCTAAGCAATGAAAACCAAAGAAACAAATTATGATTTTCATTCCTTTAAAGAACAACTTACCAGTCCTAACAAGTATTTTCAGAAGCTGGAGATCAGCCACTATAAAAAAAAACTATGAATTGTTCTGCAGAGTTAATATTAAAGATATATATTTATATGAAAAGGGAACATGATGTTATGGTGAACCGAAATGTACTCTACTCATACATGTGTCAATGTCCATTTTTAGAGAAAAATATCAGCAATAATCAAGTAGCGGCACAATTGTGCTGCTATTTCGCTGGTAATATGTAAACAGTTTTAGAATTCCGGTCAATCAATAACGTTCACTAAATCCTGGGGGTTTGTCATTAACTTCTTGACTACAGACTTCTGGTAGTGACAGAGAGTATGCTGATCTGTCCTTTGTGAATAAAACATTTAAAATTAATTAACAAATTAAAAAAGATATAAATTTTTATTTTCCTCTGTTTTTACTCAGTGCAATTCTCCTTTTCTTGCTATGAAAATGTTGCTTGTAATGAAAAAGAAGAAAAACCAGAGACCCAATAAGGACCAACTCTGTTAGGGTATTCAGTTAATTAAACTAACCAAATCTGAAGGAAGAAACTTGTAAGACTTTCCTCAGAGAAATTTCATTCATAACAAATTCTTTAAAGTCAGTTCGAACACTATATGTCATGTATGACAGCATCAGAAAAATGCTTATCTGTCTTAATATGTTTAGAAGAATCAGCATTTCTGCGCACAGAATATGTTCCAGGTAGATTCAAGCAGAAGGACTCCTCTAACCTAGCTTTATACTTCTACTATGCAGCTTACAACATCTGAACTAGTTACAGCTGCATCGGTAGTCAACAAAAAGAATATGAAGGCCAACATCAGACAGTTGGGTTTTGGCAAGATGAATACTACTTGAAGAGGAAGCTACAGTGCATAATGCGCATTTGAATTCAGGAACAGATGAGCTCATCTTTATATAGAAAGCTTTAACTCCTGATGCTTTATTTGTTTTGTTGAAGCAGATATTTGTAGGCTCAAGGAACACACTGTATAAAATATCCTGCCAGTTTGCTTTTTTTTAATAATGCACACAAGAAGATTCTTTTGAAGAAAAAAAATTAAAATTAAGAGTTAAAAGAGAGTTTAAAATGCACTTTAAAAGAAAATACAGATTTTTTTCCTCTCAGGTACAAACCCCTATCTCTACTTAAAACAGTGATACCCATATTTCTGTGTCCCATTGATTTATCATCATGTTTGTAATTTCTTGTCATCAGTGGTGCTCTCCTACATACTTATTCACACATTTCAAAAGATCACTGGTATGGCAGTTACTCTCCACTTTAGTATTAGTGACATTTGAAAGAACACTTGCCGTTGTCACGTCCTATGTTATGTAGTGTAAACAGAATATTGAATAAGGCTCATTGTAATTAAGAGACATTTTAAGATAGCCTAAGGGAAAAATAGTGGATCTAGTTCCATCTATGAACTATACAATTAAAAATGGCTGCTAGTATCACTGTATATCTATTTTTCCACTGGAAAAATGAAATTCAGACTAGAGTAGAATTGTATTTATACAGATCACAAATGTATTTATATGGTGTTATTGTAATAGACCTGTAGTTTGTTAATTGAGGTTTCCAGTACATATCGCTGTCAGTACTTATGGTGACAACACCCTGTTGAATGCAATATAGGTACAGAAAAAATAATTTTGTGATGCTCAGTCCATTTCCATATCAACTGTGATCAGGATCTCAATCTTATTTATAATAATTTTATTTCCAGCAGTACTGTGATATCCAAAGAAGAACAAAAGAGCAATGAGAGTTTTTGCTAAACAGTTTTGTTAGTTTACCTTTCTACTTCCATTCAGTTCTCTTTTTTTTCTCTCTTGTCAGCTTTTGACACATAACATGAAATTTTCGGAAGTGCCTAAGGGTCATATTAAAAAAGGACTGAGTTGTCTGAAGTGGGACTTACTCTGCAGATATCTGTAATGAAGAGTGTGGTACTGAAAAGCCCATAGGGGCTTCCCTCTGTAGACATGTTGTTATTCAAATGTAAAGTTTTCTGGGCATCAGATATATATACCCAGAAGTTCCTAAATACTCACACATTTAAGTTCAGTATCTGAGTTTTCTTGGGATGCAGAAATTAGGTATTCCTCTGCCTAAATCCCTCTGGAGTTGACTTTTGGAGGCAATCTTAGGATATGCATGATACAGGAGACCCAGAACCAATATGTTTCAAACTGTCTTGTTAACACTTTCCTTTGAAGAGTTGGTGGAAAAGAGTCCTTTAGTTTTTATATACTGATCAGAAATTTCACCAGGCTGCTTTGTTCCCCATTGTCCTTGACAGACTTTGTATTTCCATTTCTCAGCTTCGTGAAGCAGACTAGATAACACAGCAGGTGGGAAGATCACCTTATCTTTTTCTTTGTAGAAGCCATACCAAAATTCAGACTTCAATTCATTTGGCCAGAAAGAGGGAATAAAAGAATTTATAAAATAACAGTTACTGTGTGTGTGAATCCTTGTTTTCAAGGACTGTTTAGCATTTTAGATTAGACTTTCCTGGCCTCTCAGTTGATTTCTCTGAAGACAAAAGCTTTTTTCTGCTCTCTCTTAAGCATTCAAGTGGCTTCTTTTTTTCAGATTTTAATGATATGGGGAATGAGTTCCAGAAATCCCTTTGAGATTTATGGGTGTTTGCTTCTACAATGTAAGCTATGGGATAAGTACTTCTTTCACCGCATTATCCCTTATCAAGTATGATGCTGTTATGTTAAATGTAATATTTAGTAATAATAATAATAATAGAAAAATAATAACAAAAATAGTGTTCACTACTTATAAAGTGTGTAATAACTGTATAAAAAAATTGGATTTTTTTTTTTAATCTTAATGACTGTTTTAGGATATCTTTCATCTCTTATTTTGCCTTATTGCCCTGCGAATGGCACAAGAGCATCACAGAGTGAAACCCAAAGGACTCTATGCTGCAGAAGCAGCAGCAGGAGCTCCTAGCTGGTCCTTTTCAGAGAAGATGAGCAACAGCCAAATTACTCATCTTGATCAAAGAACTGGCAGTGTCTGCTGCCTGAGTGTGTTGGCTCCAGGTGGAAAGGAAGAACAAGCTGATAAATTGTGTGTTTGTGCTGGGATGTGGGGGAAGAGAATAGGGAAGAGGCAGTATGGGAACTGCCTGTTCTAACTGTACTGTTGTGCCAGCAGTAAGCTTTTGGGCAACTCACCTAAGTTTTGGTGACAGGAGCTGTTGTGTCCCAACAGAACTGCTCCTATAGCTGCATCACTGCTGAGGCTTTTACAACATTTAAGAGATAATTCACCGTGTATGTTTTTTCACCCCAGAAATAAAAATGCAGAATCATGTTAGTTGGAGAATGTTCCCTTACGTGAAGCTCTGCTTGACAGCTAAAAGCAGGGACTTAATGGTGTGTATCATTCTTGAAAAAAGGGTTGGGACCTCCTTTAGTAAAACTTCTATAAAGGTAGTTCTTTATTATTATTATTTTTTAATATTCAAAATTGTATTTATTTCCTAATACTTAATGAGAGTTTAAATTTTTTCCACAGCAGCAAGTGATGCACAGAGAAAATATTTTGCTAGGATATAAGCTTTGTTTTCAAAGAAAAGCTCTTTAATACTATCCATGTAAGTGAGGAGTTCCATTACTGATAGTGAAGTACAGCAAAAAAGTTTCTATCATTTGTGTAATCACTATAAACAATGATAATAAAAAATAACTACTCTGAAATAAAACATGTCCTGTATTTGTACTTTTTAATAGCAAATTTTAGCATGACCCCCTGAGGATTCACATGAGCAAGACCAATATAAAATTAATGCTGAGATTTTACTGCTCAATGGCTTCAATACAGCAGGGAACTAATTGAGGGTGAAAATTATTTAAACAAAAAAAAAAACGAAAAGCAATGAAGTCAGGGAGTTTGAGAATGAAATTTACAACATGATTTCTCATACAGTTCACCCCTATGTTACTCCCTCCCTTGAGTGTCAAGCAATGTCATAAAAGGTGTTGCTATAACAACACTAATTAATTATAGTGGGGTTTCATGTGTGGCACTGAAAAGTCAAGCCACAGTAGTCCTGTTTTATGTCATAGCCAGTGGTGTAAGACAAGAGGTGTGCGATATTAAGATCAAACATAATGCAGTAATTACCAAGACAGGCTAGATTGTGTTAAGGCACTGCATACGTATCTACTCTTATGTTTTGGATACATGAATGACCCTCAAAAATACTGACACTTTTCATTCTGCATTAGAAAGTAAACTGAAACAGAATGTGAAGTTCGTGCAAAATAGTGAAGATATTGCATAGCTATTTCACTTTAAAAATCATGGTTGTCATACATCCAGAATTGTGTTGAATCTAAGTCAGAGATTTAGGGGCATCACGAATTCCAAGACAACCACGACATCTATTTATACTCTGACATCTACCTGATGTCTATAAGCTTGAAACAACTAATGCGAAATATTACAGATCAGTAAAAAGTATCAACAGGGCTTTGATAAGATTTGGCTTGCTGAGATATTACTATAGCTATGAAGAGCAATGATTCTTCAGGGAAAGTCGATGTTCTTTTTCTGTGATTGTTAACACTGTGTGGTTTTATTTTCCTTCTTTTTTTTTAACTTGTGATAGGAGAGCCGCAATTTAGAGAAGTATTGGTCATTACAAGAAATAATGTGTAATGAAGAAATGGTAAATTTTAAAGTTATTAAAAAAGACTCTGCATTTTTAGGAGAGATGATTGACACTTTAAAATTCCAGAACTGTCCAGAAAACAATTACCTGCCTGTGGACTGAGTACTGATAGGTGTAGAAAGTTATTATATGAAAATGGCTATGCCAAATTGAAAAAATAGTATTGATAAAGTGAAAATATCTCCCTCTTAGGAATACTATAAAGAAATTTTGCACTGGATTATATCTTCTTTGGTACAAATGTCTAGGTTGAACTTCCCAAATATAAGAATCTACATTTTCACTTATTAAAAGTGAGAAAATAAGCCTTTTTCTCATAATGACATGAGTTGTTCTGAACATAAACAAGAAGGACACCCATATGCATGTCTGTCTGTTTACTGCAATCTCATTAGACAGTCTTAGGTACGTTTCTAGATGCAACCTTTGCAGCATTATACTCTAAGCTTTCTTTCACACTAGTGTAAGAGGAAGAAGCTGATCAAAACTGACTAAGTGAAATAAAGGGAGAAGTCAGTAGAACAACATTCTCAGATTTAGTACTTTTTTGGTTCTGTGTTAGGTATTATTACAGGGTTGAGTCATTTTCACAAGTGATGCATACCTTATCATTTTCATCAAAGCTAGCTTTGAATCATTTGGTGTTATTAGCATTGAAAGGCAAAAAAATTGTAATGGGTATAGAAAGGCACTGGCTAAATGAAAATAAAATCTCTGAGGATCACTTCTCAAATCTAGAGTAGATGTCTAATAAATTAGAAGACCTGTAGTTTTAATTGTCATTAACATCTCCTGTAAAGTTTATCATTGAAGTGGTACTTTTCAGCTTTTGTAAAGTCTACTAGGTCTGAGGCATTCTGACTGTAAGTCTGAACAAGCCTTATGTGTTAACTGGAAAGAGCAAATGCTGCCCACACTGGTCCAATCATAAGTTTATGTGAATGATTGTAACAGCTACAGTGCTTCTTCAGGATATGCAGAACCATTATATAAAGAGTAGCCATTAGACTTTACATCTAGAAGTGTTTCTCTTATCATCACTAATGGCAAGGTACCGTGCTTCATCTCACCGGGGGTAAATTTCACCTATCTTCAAATACTATATCCAGATGATGACACAACGTACAGGTGAGTTTATTATATGCTTGCATCAGATATCAGCTTTTAATTTTGCTAAGAGAAAAACCTCAAAAATTTATTAACCCACTGGCCAATATCAATGCTGTCTGGATGTTTTAAGGTACCAGAATATGTAATTCTCAATGAATATGATTGGAAACCCTGTTTAATTGGAAAAGTACACTGATTTTCAGTAAAGGTTTACTTTCTGAGAGGAGATTATGGAGTTTGTGCCTTTCGATGAAAATTATTTTCAGCAAAATTTAACAGATGAATCAAATTTTTGGACTTTGTAAATGCTTATGAAATGTCAAAAGATTCTAGTCTTTTGATCAAAACACTTGGACTCTTTTTCCAGTGAGGAGGGTATGAAACAATCTTATGGATATAACAAATGAATGGTCTTGGTGTTGTCACATGTTATCCAACCTGTGCATCATGGACTCTTGGTTCATTAATGCAAATGACATCTGTCTCACTATCCATGCTTAACCATTCTCAGATTTAAATACATATCGAATACCAGTGCTTGAGGTGGTTTCATCTTCAGTCAAGGAAAAGAAAAATACCTCAAGTGTTCCTCTTGCTTAATGTTTCCACTGTCATTCAGTTTTAAATAAATTTAAATCATAAGATACCTCAGTATTTGGTACTCTGAGTTTTTACAAATGGTATAAAATCCTTGTTGCCATTGTTAAAATTGACAGCGACCTTCTGAATAAACTAGCTGACTAAGCATGAAATAAGTGTGCTTGTATGTCCTATTTGTTCTGAATTGTCACTGATCTTTCAACTTCAGAATATCATGATCTGGTGTGGTACCTTTGATGCAAATACACTCTACCACAGCAAGACGACATGAAGCAGCACTGCTAAGAGGAAAGGGTTTAGGTGATCTGCTTATTTTTTTCTCTTGTTGTTTGGGGGTTTTTTTGTGTGGGTAAATATGTTCTTTGTTTTCTCTTTAACTGTACACTTTCCTGTTTTTGACCTTCCACGCTATTAGTGAGTCATGATGAACAACTCGTGAACTATAATCTGTTTCCATAAGAAGGGCAAATAAGATGACCTGCCCTGCAACTTGAACAATAGAAAGCTATGAAGAAACACTTTGTAGGAAGTGTCCTCTACGGAGTTTCAGCAGCATCCAGTTGACATTGAACACTGCCAGTGCAACACCTGCCACTTGTCTCAACAAGTCCCCCATTCATTTAGTGCGCAGATAAGCCTGGATGCAATTTTTTGGTAGAGATGGTAATTTTCAGTCCACAATATATCATGCTCCCAGCTGCAAAACTATTTTTTCGTTTGTCTTTAAGTTATCAACATTTTAATTTCTCTCCATTCTCCTGTAAAAGGAATTGCTTTATTTTGTGAAAAGTGTATATTCTGGCATGGATTGATGGCTCTGCTACAGATGAGTAAGAAGCCCTAGTGACCTGTTTACCCTTCCCCAGCAGGGTACCAGCTGCCAATTGCCCCCACTCTGTGATGACTTGTCCTTCTCACCTTGTCATCAAGCCAAGACTGCACACTGTAGGAGAACAGGTAAGCATCTGCCTCTCTAAACACTGCCAACAGCTCTCCATTATCAGCTGCCAGGGGTGCTTCAGAGAAGTGTGCATAACTTCCTCCAGATGTACATACTGAGCATTTTTATGTCTGCAACAAATTCTGTCTTTTCAACACAGGGAAATCTCAAATGTCAAATCTGTTTCCAAAGTTGCATTTCATCGCACCATGAAATATGATATATGTTAGTGCACTTTTATTTTTTTCCCACCTTAACTGGTAGGCCTTCCCAGCTGAACTCGGTATACAAACTTCACCTAAATATTAGAAATATCCTTTCTAATGAGACGCATTTCTGCAACACAAAATTAAAATGATAATGTCAGCATCTGCTAGTCATTATTTTGTTGCACTCAAAATGATTGCTAGCATTTGATGAGAAGTTTTAGTACTGAAATTGTCAAAAATTGAGGTGCAAGAAAGATTTTCCTTGTAGGAAATTTAAAATTTGGCTACATCACAGAATAAGCAGGAAGATGTGAGATTTTGGCTTCTTCAATCTGCATTTTATGAAAAGGTCACCTTTCTGGAACTCTTGATGAAGGCTGGTAGTTTTCTTTGTCACATTTGGTGGCTTTGAACTTCACACACTGACTGCTGAGATTAGCTTGGTTGGAGTATTGTACTTATAACATCAAGGTTGTGGGTTTGATCCCTATATGGGACATTTACTTGAGAGTTAGACTCGATCCTTGTGGGTCCCTCCCAGCTCAGAATATTCTGTGATTCTGATGTGAATGCCAGTTTAACTGTCCATTGAAGTAGAGGCTCTCAGTAATTCACTAACAGTGAATTTCACTTCCAGAAATTATCACAGATTTTAATTATTACTATATTAAGGATTACAGAACACAGGTCCTTCATTGATTGGTCAACTATTCACCTCCATGGGGTGATATTAGTGCTGAATAAGCAAGCAGATTTTGTGTGCCAGGCAATAGTGCATTGTAAATATTGAGCATATAAAATTTCTTTATTATATCGAAGAGAAAAGACATTCCTCATGAATACTGGAATAGTTAGAAATATGAGTTATGGACTACATAGGATGGTTAAAAATTGTTTCTTTTCTTTTTTTTTTTTTTTGCTTTCCATAATTTGGAGGGACAAAAGGATAAGTAATTTTTTCAGATTTAATCTCCTTTAAACAAACCCCTTGTTTATAATAATAAATATACAATTATATTTGTAGCACATTGAGAATAGTTTTGTAATTTTTTTTACTATACTTTTTTTATTTTTCTTATTTGGTTAGAAAATGAAAATTATTTTCATTAAAAAAAAACAACCAAAACTTATCTAAACTCTTACAGATCCTGACTAAAAGCTGCTTTATTAGAAATTCTCAAAGCTATTATCTCTAACATGAGTTTATTCTTGTACAAATATATTAGTATAGATAGGCAGGCAGATGCAATGTCTCTGTTAGAGATATTGATAGGTGACATATATTTCTCAAATTCCAGTCTTTCTAATGGAAGGCAAGTGGAGCTTGAGAACAGCTGGTGTTTCTTTGATTGTTTCTGTATTCCCTGGAAAATAGATGTTTTACCCTCACCTCTGTATTCCTAAGTGGAAAGGTTAAGTTGCCATAGTATCTACCTTCTTCAAAACTTTTAATATCATGTTAATCCTTTTAGTTAAAATCAACCAATATTATAGAAACTCAGTATCACTGCAATATTTTTTCACTCTGCTCTGGAAGCACAGGCAAAGTGTGGGTAGCCCATGACAGTTTTCTTTGCTTACCAGACATGAGGGAAAAGATCATTAAATATTAACATGAATTACAGTAACTCAGTGAAAAAAAAATGTAAAATTATGATGAGATAACCCACTATTCATTTATCTTTAATTTGTGCAGAAACAATAGTTCCCAGAAACATATATATGAGAGATATGGCTTCCTCTGATGGACACAGTGGTTTTCATTGATGTTTTCTGACATATAAGAATTATCCAAGGGTTGATAAATTATTCGCGTGGTTTAGAAGCCTCAGAAGAAAAAATAAAAATAAAAAAGAAGAAGAATATGTCTAGTTCTAAGTTTTGGGCGTTTGTTTTGTTTTTATTTATTATTTTTATAAGGTGATAGTGAAATGAACCAAAAGGTGGTAACTAAGCCGTGCAAGAGTGTATTCTGATCTTTATTACTCATGCTGTCCTGTTGGCAGTCTGCCTTAAAAGTGACAAAGGAACAATACTAGAGGGAATATAGCCAAGTAACATTACATCATACTGGCAAAGGTGTAGACTTCAGTGAGCAGCACTAAAAGGGATGAAGACCAGTGACTGTAGACAAAAAATAATGTACATCGAAAGAGTGGAAAGGTAGAAGGGCAGTGTTCAGACAAAGCCTGGAGAAAGAAGGCCTGTCAGTGGGTAGGCAATGAATCACTTGAGCAAGGCTCAGGCCAATGCAGAGCTTTTTGGCTTACACACACATTTCAGGCTCCACAAAGCTGTTTAAAAAATGCAACTCAAAAGAGTAAAATGTGAACATTTAAAATCAAAGGCAACAATTCTCTGATGTCAAGATCTAGATGCAGTGTTTTTCTTTTCCGGTATCGTCTCTGATCTTTGTTTTGGTAATAAAATACTCAGGGTGAGGTTCATTTATTTGCTTCTTTGCCAACCACTCTTATTTGCTTCAATGATTTCTTCATTCATTATTTATATGACTTAATGCCCAAAGGATCTCATAAGGCTGAGGGGGATCAGGACTGATAGCAGGAACTTTGTTAGCTAGTGTAGGTGAGTTTGGTCCTGCACACATACTACCAGGCACAATTTAGCTCTTCAAACAAGAATTGCTTTTGACTTTGTACCACCTCTGCCAGCTCTATATAAATCAAGCACTTGAAAAGAAATTATAAGCTTTTTTTTTTCTCCTTGGAAAATAGCTCATCATTTCTCAAGCAAGAATTATCAGTGGCTCTGCTGTTCTCATACATTCATCTCAGACACATCGCATTGCATTTTCATGACAAGGTTTTTATAAGGGGTGGCTTATATGAGGAGCTGCCAAAAGCTTTCCCCGTGTCCAACAGAACGAACAGCAGTTGATTCCAGCTGTCCGGGGGGGGTGATAACAAATAATAAATCAGGGGAAGAAGGTAAGAAAGGGGGAAAAAAAATGTGGCAAAACAACATCCAGAAGAGAGGAGTGAGAATGTGTGAAAGAAACAGCCCTGAAGGGACCAAACAGTGAAGAAGGAGGGGAAGGAGGTATTCCAGGTGCTGGAGCAGAGATTCGCCTGCAGTGTGTGGTGAACACCTTAGTGAGGTTGGCTGTTCCCCTGCAGCCCATGGAGGCTTACAGAGTAGCAGAGATCCACCTGCAGCCTGTGGAGAACCCCACACCAGAGAAGGTGTATGTCCAAGGGTGGTTGTGATCCCATGTGAAGCTTGGGCTGGAGCAGGCAGGACCTATGGACCCATGGAGAGAGGAGTCCACAATGGAACAGGTTTGATGGAAGGACTTATGACCCTGAGGAAGGGACCCATGCTGGAGCAGTTTGTGAAAAACTGCAGCCTGTGAGAAGGACACATGTTGGAGAAGTTCATGGAGGACTGTCTCTCGTACGACAGACCCCACACTAGAGCAGGGGAAGAGAGTGAGGAGTCCTCCCCAGAGGATAAAGGAGCAGCAGAGGAAACGTGTGATGAACTGACCAAAATCCCTTTTTCTTACCCCCCTCTGCATCTGGGCACAGACAGTAGAGAAATTGAGAGTGAAGTTAAAGGAAACCCAGGAAGAAGGGAGTGGTGGAAGGAAGGTGTTTTAAGATTTAGTTCTTGTTTCTCATTATCCTACTCTGATTTGATCACTAATAAATTAAACAAATTTCCCCAAGTGGAGTGTGTTTTGCGAATGATGGTAATTTTTGAGTGATCTCTCCATCTTTATCTTCACCTATGAGCCTTTCATTGTATTTTCTCTCCCCTGTCCAAGTGAGGAGAGGACTGAAAGAGCAGCTTTGGTGGGCACCTGGTGTCCAGTTAAGGTCAACCCACCACAGATATCTTAATAAGACCTCCTATACAGTATCTTTTCACATGCTGTACTCTGGTTCTATTCATATTTTTCTGATACAGAAGGGGTTATTAAAGTATTTATGCATTGTCAGTTTAAAGACAATAGGTGCTTGCTATTCCCTTTTTAAGCAATAGCTATGTCATTACAGAGATCATCAAAATAGGAATTACTCCCTGGGAAAAACATTTACTTTCTGAAAAAACAATTGTAATTGCTTCTGGTTTTCTTTTTCTTAGTTAATGTTTTGAGTTCATATTTCCTAATAATACTGTGAAACAAAACCAAAAATACTAATAATATCTGGTCAGAATAGGAGGTTCTGTTACTCGCTGTTTATACAATTAAATGTTCAACTGGACAAAAGTGGATTTATGTTTTGAGAATAGCCTTAGCAAAACTGTGGGGATGTGACCTGTACGGAATATGGAACTGTATCTCACGATGAAAAGGATTAAATTTCAGCAGTTTCAAGAGAATATCAGAGATAAAACATGGTCAGCCATAGCTATGTGGCTACTTATGTAAGTTTTGGTTGGCTTTTTATCATTCATATCTGACTTTCTAGTTCTTATTCCATCCTACCCTTGTTTGGTTCTTTGTTCTGTTGTCTGGACCCGAAAGATCCAAATATAGTGCTACATGCTTCGTCCAGAGAATCACAATTCATCTAAATAAAGGCATTCACAAGACTTGAGCAATACCAGAATTTTTGATTCTTTTGTGGTTTTTGGTTGGATTTCTTTGTTTGTTTTTTTTTGTTGTTTGTTTGGGTGTTTTGATTTGGTTTAGTTGTTTTTCCCTAAGTGAATTTTTGAACCTTTTTTTGGTATTTTTTTCAATCAGTGTCTAAAGCAGTTATTAGCTCACTACTTTGGTCGATGATGTGGGACAAATAGTATCAGTAATATGAAATACTTAAATAATGATGACCATAGTAACAACAATAACTATAATAATCACTTCAAGTGATTAAAACAAGAATATTAGCAATAATAGCAGTAATACAAAATGAACATACATCTCATACGGGTTGAAAGGTTTGCAACAGGAATCATGAAATCAACACAGAGTCCCTTCATTTCATCAAACATCAACACAACTTCCAGGCTCTGTAATTTATATAGATTCTCTTTTGTTCTGTGTGAGGATTTAAAATCTGCAATGCTATACCATGGTCCTAATGAGCAATACATTGAATATACAGGAATAGAAAAGAAAGTCTCTGTCCATAAGAACTAAAGTGCAAGAGTGGAAATAAGAAAAATAAAACAAAAAACAAAAATAGAACCAGACAAAATATATGACGATAAACTGGTGGCATTGGTCAGAATGACAAGTTCTCTGCATAACCAGTTTGTGATTTTGCCTAATAGTTTTTGTCAGGTCAATAATCATTCTTTCTTTGTTATACCTCCTTTTGAAAGTGCAGATCTTGCATTTGTTATTGAGGCAGCAAATATCTCATTTGGAGACTTCAGAGACTTTGAAAACACAACCTGATTTTTCTAGCCTTTCTCCTTTTTATTAAAATTGTTACTGTCACATCTGTTTCCAGAGCACTTTATTCTAAATTGCCACTCTGAACATTTCCGATTCTGACTTGCAGTCTTGTCAAAGACACCTGAAATCTGATTTTCATGAAATGTTGAAGAATATAATTTTGAGATATTAGTCTCTTCAGCTTTGGAAACAAAAAGAATTTTTCTGTATTCTTCATTTTTTTTCAATCTTTGCTTCAAACACAAAAAGGAACTGAAGGAAAAATTGTATTGAAGTTGAGTGTGAGGCATAGTGCAATTATTTTTGCAAGCATGTCGTCTTGAAACATCATGTCAATGAATGAGTGAAAGAATGATGACACAAGGGATTGGTAGTGACATCTAAAATCTTCTGCTCAGGTTTACAGTTCCATTCCACTAGAGTTTAGTAGCGACAAAAGTTGTTAATTATCATAGGTACTTTAATTTCCAGAAAGCAGTTCTCAGAATCTGCCCTTGAAGATAAATGGCCTCATCACATAAAAAATATTTCCCATCTTTAAAGGTAGTGTTAATGGAGGACATGAGGTGGACCCATGTACAGGGTCCACAGATGTCCAGGCTACTAGGTTCAGCTGTCTGTACCAGCCATTTGATGACCAAACTTCTCAGGGACAACTTGGGGCGAGGTTATCTCCTATGTCTTGCTTTCCGCTACATGAGTTGGACAGAGGAGGGCAATATTTATGAATACTCTGGTCTGCTTCCTTCTGCATGCGACTGAGGAAGCACACTGCAGCAGATACATCATGCACAGCTGCAGAAAAGTCTGAGCGTTACTCACTCAAAGTCAAAATGTTGGAGTGAAGTATATCTTCATACTGCCCTGGGAAGTAGCTTACCTTGCCAGAATGGCAGCATGCTGAAGGTTCATATGGAGACATTCACTGCTTGGATAGAGATGAAATGCTGGAAATATGAAAACAGGACTTCATCTCTTCATCTTTTAGTGCTACTGTGTTACTCCTGCATTTTGAATTTGTTGTATTTGCACCAAACAAGTCAGCATATTGGCCCTTCTGTACTACAGGGGTTTTATAAGTGGAGTTGATCAATATTCATGCACTTATTTAGAACCTTTTTTTCCATTTAAAATGGCCTTATCTTCAGGGTCAACCTCTCTGTGAGGAAAGCTTTTAAGATTTATCTGTATATGTATGTGTTTTTTCAAGATTTTTGCTGAAAAAATAAAATAGTACATAGTGCTTTTCAGCAAGGTCTAAAGTTCTTTTCACAGGAAGGCAGCTTTAGGAGGGCTAAGTAAGGGGAAAAAATAGAAGAAGTGGAAAACATAAATTTTGAATGTCTAAATTCTTTTCCCACAAGTGCTTATTTGAGGTTTGAAAGAATATAGTAGAACAGACACAGAGAAATGAGACTTAGATTTTTTTTCATAAATCACCTTTTTACTTCCTCCACATATTTTCAGTAGCTGTTTTTATCTCGTAAAATGCTGTAGGAAATTTGTGTATGTACTTACTTGAGAATATATACATATATGTGTATATATGTACAAAGGCTATATAACATGTTCAGTGCAAAATTATAACCATTAACAATTCACTTATCATCAGGTTCACAGTCCTTACAAAGATTCTTCTTGAAATTGTGGCCCTTGAGAAGCTAATGAGAGATCTGCTGTTGACTTCAACAAAGTCAGGGTTTTTATCTTCAATATCTTGGACAGAACATTTGTTTTCAGTGGAATTTTCATCAGTGGTTGATATTATATCTTCATTGTCCAGATGCCTGTGGAGATTTTGGGAAGGTTTTTATGAGGCACTTGCGTTTCAAATTAGATTGCTTACAGGTTGGAATTTCAACAACTGAAGTTTAATTAGCTGTGCATCCATTGTCTTCTCCTGGATCTTGAACAGGAAATCAAAATTATTACTCCTTTTCAGAGGAACTACTTTTAGAAATGTGTCTTCTTCAAATACATTTTAAAAAGCTAATATTTTCTGTTTAATCTCTTTCATATCCCAATTTTTTAATGCTGGGGGTGCCCTTTTTACCTTCTGAAAAGATAAGTGATTTTTCTGCAGCCTCAGTGAGTGGGTTTGTAGGGTTTTTTTTCTGCTCTGGCAGGACATAAATATCTAATTCAAACCAAAGACTACCTGAGCAGGTCCAGAAGATAGAGTGAGCCTTTCTTTCGTTAGAGATCCCATGGGAATGATGACCAGGGCATCGGTTCCATTTTCTTTCATTTTAGGAAACAACTTCAGAAAGTATTGGTGTAGGAGGTGTGATATATCATTAAGCTTGCGTGAGATGAAGGTCTATATGTTGACAAAGAATAGTGTGTTGCAGTCTCCTAGTGTTTGCCATCACTACTTTTAAGTGGTTTGTTTTGTTGAAGTTGAAATATTGCTAGGAGTTACATTCAATTTTATTATGGTAAAGCTAGTTACTATGTATTTTTATCTGAAGTTTGATTATAGTAATGTTGAGAATTGGATGTTTTGTTTTTAGTTTTTTTGTGTTCTCTATGGAATCTCAGAAACTGAAATATAAGGAATGAGCATTGATATTTCAGCACAGATTTCACAGCTGAAATAAAGTCATGCTTCTGAGCTGAAAGGATATAAGATACACACGGGCATCAAAACAGAAGACAGATGAGAGAGAAATAGGCAGGAATAGAACCTTGAACACAAGAATAAGGATTTAGAGTGTGATTGTGGAAGGAAGTCAGAAGCCAGTGCAGGACTCAGGTAATAGAGTGATATCATGGGGAGAGGCCATGAAGAAAAAGCTTCTAGCTATAAAGTATTAAGTCTTCAGGGAGGGAAGGATGCGAGAGTTAAGAAAGAATAAGTCTGCAAGGGGAAAAAGGACTCAGACATTGACCAAAGATTAACAAAAGGGGAGGTGAGCTAAAGATGGACTTTGATTGGAATTCAGAAAAAGTATTAACAATATTCCTTTTCCCTTTGCTTGCTCTGTCTCTTATGCTCTCTTATCACTTACTCCAAGCAGAAATTTTTCTTGAAAGAATATGAGAGTTTTCATGTGGTCTGTGAGTTTACATTGCTGATATTATTTGGAAAACACTCAAATATTAGAGCGAGAATTTTCAGTGCAAGGAGATGCACTAAATATCAGCATTTTCTTAACAAAGTAATGGCATCATTAAGAAGCATACTGAAATAGGCAGCAACTTGGAGAGTACTTCCAAATAGATAGACTTAGAAAACTCAGACCTTAAAGAGCACCAGGTAAGCCTCCCTAGTTTAAAACTATCTGGGTATCTCCCTGACTTAGGAGCGGAGATAAAGGGATAGTCCAAATTTATGAGCTAATCAACAGATTTAATGTGCTGGTTTTTTCCAGTAATTTCAGTTGTGAAGACATGCACAGACTGCTTTGCAAAGGCAGCGGCCAAATGCTTGCCAGACTCATTCATTTGCCTGAGTGTCGAGCCTTGAGGAGTCGTATGCGACTGCATAGACTATTTCATATCTCTTGCAAGAGCATGAATTGAAATCTACCAGTTTCCATTAATCATGCTGTAATTCATAAACTGTTCACCACAGTCATCAATAAAATTTACGTGTGCAGTGCAATTTGCAAAGTGTAAATTCATGTACCTTATTTGATTAGTAATGTTAAGTGCAATAATATCAGATCTTTACTTTTTTCATGTTTGTAGAAAATTTTCATCGGTGCAAACATATCCATGGGATCAGTGTGCCCATCAGAGTCTAGGAGAAAATGCATATTACTTTTTCTGCTGTAAAAAGGGAAAAGTGATGATATAATGGTCCACTTCCTGATGGACTATCTAATCTTCATATTCTAATTTATCTCTTGCTGAGAAATTTGTATATTTATGTAAGCCTCACTAGTTCCAGGTAACTAGCTTTGAGTAAAGGTTTTAAGACTTTTAGATTTTTGTTGCTGTTTCTAGCTTGTTGGTTTTTTCTGTCATAGAAAAAAAGAGCTGCTCCCATTAAATTCTAGTGTATGAAGTCGACAAGTAAGCCACTAGTCAACCAAGTAGTTCATGGTGAGCAGTTCCTTGAAGCTGGAGATTGAGCCATACAGAGACACTCACCATACTGTAACTTACTAGGACAAACCTTCAATGAACTTTTATGGATGAGTGAAACGATGCAGAGAGGAAAATTTTAACAGGGTTATATTTGTCATGGTGCTATGGGACCTGGCTGGACTAGAAATTAAGCTGCTTTAAAAGGCAATATGGTAGGAAATAGTTTATTTTAATAGTTTAGAGTCACTATCCTGAATCCCTGAAACCTTGCTTGGAATCAAGTGCTCTGAGAAAGATTTCTTAACAAATTATTTTTATTTATATTGTCTCTCATCCTGTGGTTTTTTTTTATTTAAAAAAAAAAAAGTGATGTTAGTTAATTTCATTTTTAAACTAGCTTTTCAAATTTTAAGCTTTGTGAGTGGTTCTGACCTGTTCAGAGGAAAAATTCACATAGATCCACTTTGATGCTGTCTGTTTTCGGGTCTGTTTCACATTGTCCTACCAGCAATTCATTTGAGAGTGTAGGCAAGAGACTGTTAAGCCTTCAGAAAGTTATACTAGATGTAGGACTTTATTAACCTCTGTGGTAGGCCAGACAAAAGAGATGCAGAATATTTAAGTTTATTTGTAATAACACTTGTCTGATACTTCTGAAGAAGGAAAACTGACAACCTCCTTCTCCTATTCAATTTACTGCTTCAATAAGTTTGTAGAAATAGGTTCCCAGTAAGCAGAAACTTGTAAGTGTGAAAGTTCCTGAATCTTCAGAAAAGAACTTGGAAAGAAACTTATATTGTAATATATTGAATCAAACTAGATTACACTTAATCACCATAAGTGGAAACTACATCCTTACTTCTTAAAAGGAATTTACTTGGATCACATCAAAGTAACAATCCCAAATGAAGACTGATCTCTGTAACTGTGATCCCTGTACTTTTCTGCTTGTCGTGCTTTAATCCCATAAGCTATGAAGATGCAGGAAACAGATCAGCTGCCTGGTTACATTTTACCTGGTTATACTTACTTGTATGATCTTCATTTCTGCTTGACAGCAGGTAGCCTATAATTTTATCAAGGATAAGAATATATAACAAGTAAAACCAGGAGATGCAGGCTAAGTCATTAAAAATAGAATGACCTCTTTATTTCTCATCATGCATTTCTCCCCTTCTGTTTAAATAGCTTACTATCCTTCAAGTTAGGAAATTAAGTGGTCGGCAGATGAATCATGCTGCTTGCAGGTACTAGAAATACATACACTTGAGGCATGAGGTTATTAAAATGTCTGCATGCTACTTATTCTTCTAAAAAGAGTGAAAAAAATCTGCTGAAATACATTGGTGGTTTTTGAAAGCCCAGATTAATTAATAAAGTCTAATCATTTACTGTATATGCCAAATAGCAAAACCTAGGTTTGAATTTTTATATACTCCTTTTATTTCCTCAGTAAAACATCAATTCCCTCAATGTTCACTGGTGGACTGTCTTGGAGGTACTGAAAGATGATGGATATATACTCCAGAGATGTTAGATTATTAAAACCATGGTAAAGTGATGAGCCTGAAGGCATGACCATTGTTATTGGCTGGTGTGACTTCATGGGCCTTTGAATTCTGCTTCTCTCAGTTGTACCTCTGCTGTTCCTCCTGTACAGCTTTGCAAGCAGTTACCTTGTAACTTTTCATTTTCTGCTGATCTAAAATCTTTTTTCCCACTTGTCTATGCTTCTCCATTCTTTTTCTCTGTTTTGAGGGTGGTTTTTATTTTGGTTTTTTTTTTTAATTTCTTCTAGTTAACCTTTTGCACACCCTAATGCTGGAAAAGTAAAACCTTGACATGATGTTCTTCTACACACCTACATTAAGGACTAAAGAAAAAAGAAAAAAAAAGGATGTTTTTCCTCTCATTTGCTACATTACTATGAATATTGAAAGTGAAGTTAAACTAGACCTAAATTTGTTTTGGTTTGTTGTTTTTTTTCCCCTGGGTTTTATTTTCTATTCTTTAACAGGTGTCTGCATAGTTGCCCTTAGGCTCTGAGGTTTCTGCTTAGGGAAAGGATACAGGAGAGCTGATCTTTGGCTGAGGAAATTTCAAAAAGTTTAGAGAATTTTGACAAAAGCCGAAACAAGCAATCCTCTGCAGGATTGCAAGGAAAAGGAGCAGCTAAAGCAAATGGTGTTACTCCTATATAAAATTAATTACTTCTTTTTTAACCATCCTTCATTACTGTTTGAGTGGAGTTTTTTTCACATCTCTAGGCAGACGAATGGCAGAACAAAGGCCATATGTCTTGCCTAAGTAAGATATTTTTAGGCTGTGAGTAGGTCTTTATCAAATGGGTGAATTTCTCTTGTCATGTAGCTATTTTACAGCCTTCCTTTCCACCATATGGTGTCCCAAATGAAGTATTTTATTCATATCTAAACTACTTAACCATCATGTCAAAAGTTTCCAGTGATGCCCATGCACACCTTGAAGATGCTACAAAGAACTCAGAACCCGATGCAGCAGATGTATGATGCTGTGGCTAGGGTAAGATCTTGGATCAAGCAAAAAAAAGTAATTCTATTCTACCTGCAGACTATGACAATATCTTTGAACAGTGTATTGCCATATAAGCAGCAATGGCTTAGGTAGAGTCTGGAGTTTTCCCACCTAAAAACTTCTGTCTCATGCTGTCTTTTCCACTACATTTTACTATAAAGGGAATGAACGGCTTTTCTAACTTAGAAACCTCAGCTGAATCCTTACTGGTAACACTTTCATTGTTTCTTAGGAAATTACAACTATTTTTGAAAAATTTTAGTAAAATTGTGCCATGTGCATGTGTCTGTGCGGGCATGCACATGTAAGACATTGGGGTTTAAAATTGCAATATCATACAAAATAAAATGGGATAATCATCAATAAGAAGATATTAGCTAAATGAGTGTATTTACATCTTACATGTTGAAGAAATGGCCATCTTTGTAAAGCACATCTTTTTAACTCTTTCTTATGCTAGGATAGGATCCTTATGGAAACAGTGTTAAGGCATGTGCAAGACAAGAAAGTGATCACAGGCAGCCAACATGGCTTAACTAAGGGCAAATCATGCCTGACCAATCTGATGGCCTTCTATGATGGAGAGACTGCAATGGTCGACACAAGAAGACTGAGTGATGTCAACTACCCAGACCTTGGACACAGTCCCACTCAACATCCTTATCACTAAATTGGAGAGAGATAGATTTGAAGGGTGGACTATTTTGTGGATAAGGAATTGGATGGATGGATGGATGCAGCCAGAGTTATGGTCAATGGCTCTGTCCAGGCAGAGGCTGGTGATAAGCAGTATCCCTCAGGGCTCTGGCTTGGTACTGGTGCATTCAGTATCTTCATCAATGTCAGAGACAGGGGGATAGAGTGCACCCTCAGCAAGTTTGTAGATGTCACGAAGCTGAGCAGTGCAGTTGACAAAAACAAAGGAAGGGTTGCCATCCAGGGGGAACTGGACAAACTTGAGAATGGGACTCACAGGAACCTCATGAAGTTCAACAAGTCCAAGTGCAAGGTGCTGCACTTGGATCAGAGTAATCCCAGATATGAGTCTCCCAGACTGAGAGATAAAGTAATTGAGAGCAACCCTATGTAGAAGGCCTTGGGTTTTCCAGTGGACGAAAAGCTGGACATCGGCCAGCTTGCAGCCCAGCAGGCAAACTGCACCCTAGGCTGCATAAAAAGAGGGGTGACCAGCAGGTTGAGGAAGGTGATTCTGTCTGTCTGCTCTGGTGAGAATCCACTTGGGAGTACTGTGTCCAGGTCTGGGGTCCTCAGAACAATGAAGACAGTGGCCTGCTGCTTCATTGTAAGACTCCAGCCCTGGGAGCTGCCAGCTAGGGGTTTTACTTTAATATATAGATATAGGGTTCTTTAATACCTCAAGATAGTGTCATGAGAATAGGCCATGGGCTTGTTCCCAAGAGGTTTCTTTATTAATTTAGTGGAAAAAATAAGGGAGCTTGGCCAAAGTTCAAAAAGACACCACACAAGCTAGACCAAAATGTTCCACCACAATACCAACTCAGTACATATACTATTAATGCACAACACTTACGATCCAACCAACCCACAACACTTATGCCAAAATCCAATAAATCCACAACACTTCAGTGAATATCCAATCACTCCAGCTCCAAGCTACTCAAAGCACCAAGAAAGGAACAAAGAAAGAGAAGCAGAGGGAGCAAAAAGAGAAAAGGAGAAAGAGGGATAGATAGTTTGTATAGCTACCACTGAAACCTTGTGGAAGACCAGTTCTCACACATCCAGATTGCAGGGCTGCGACACATATGCCCTTGGTTTTATCTGCTCTGGTACCTAATGGCCAACCCCTCCAGGCAGGGTCTCTGACCCACCAGCTGCTCTGGGGTTCCAGGACAGGGTGAGGGGCAGTGTCCTCACTGTCCTTGTCAATCTGAGACTGGGTTAGGGGCTCCAGGAGGTGTGGTGTGTTATAGTTTTGTTGGGCTGTTTATGATTGACGGCTACTCCGAGTCTATATGGGCCATATGTGTAAGCCCCTGTGGGGGTTCCAGGGACCTGTTATGAAGGATACAATGCCACCCCACCTCTGTGAGGTTTGACCCATCCCTTCCCCCTCCACACACACACCACACACTCCCCACAAGGTGGTTCTGACCCAATAATAACTGATAATAACCCAATAATAACCCAATAATAAGTGATCTGGTGTATAACATTCATGAGGGCCATGAAGTTGATCAGAGGACTGGAGCACCTCTCCTGTGAAGACAGGCTGAGACAGCAGGGGGTTGCTCAGCATGGAGAAGGCCTTAGAGAGATCTCATTGCAGCCTTACAGTACTTAAAGGGGCTTATAAAAAGAAGGGAGAGTGACTTTTTTTACAAAGGCAGATAATTATAGGAAAAGGAGGAACAGTTTTAAACTAAAAGAGATTTTTTACCATGAAGATATTGAGGCACTGTAACAAGTTGCCCAGAGCAGTTGTGAATGTTCTGTCCCTGGAAGTGTTCAAGGCAAGGTTGGATGGGGCCCTGAGAAACCTGATTTACTGGATGGCATCTCTGCCTGCAGTGGGGTAGTTGGAACTAGATGATCTTCAAGGTCTCTTTCAACCCAAATAATTCTATGATTCTGTAACCCCTTTTTTGCTGAGCCCAAATTGCCATTTGCCCAGTGCTGGAGCTTGGTGGTATTCAGGAAAATCCTGCCACTGTGAAGGTGCAATATGCTTCCTCTTCTTTCCTTCTGGGTCTGTTCCTCTGCTAGGACTGGGGCTCGTTCAAAAAAAAAAAAGCAAAGAAATAAGACTCTGAAAGATTTTGGAGAGGTTTATGGAGGGAATGGGTCCCACTCACCGCTAGGTAACATGCTCACAGACCCCTTACCTTTTATCCCTTGTGTTATTACAATCCAAGTGAGACACCGAGGTTAAAGGGAGAGAAATTGACTTCATAGGGTATGAAGCCAAATGCAGGCAAATCTAGTCTGCTGCCAGCAGAAATGACAGATAAAATACACTTCCCAAATTTCTATGCTTGTCTAGTACAAAGAAAATAAAAGACTATTTAGCTCTCTCCCAGGCTGCAGAGCTGCCCAATCTGCTGTTAAAAAACACAATCACATTTAAAACAATTAACATTTTTGTTTCCAGTGTGAAAAACTATTTTTTCTGGATATTAAGTGGTGGTCAACATTAACAAGCATTTTTGCAGTTCAGCTAGAAAGTATGTATCTTCTCAAAAGTGATGGCTGATGCAGCTATTGTGCTGCAGTCATGAAAAAAAATAAGGCCTTGTGATTCTGAAAGGCAGGCAAAAGAGTCTGAAAAATGTTCCAAAAGACCTAATATCAGAACAAAAATACCTGAGTCAGTCAAGACTATCTTCTGACTTTTCTGATTCTAGAATATATTGATAATAATTATTTGGAACACTTAAGCTTCCAAAACTTCAGCTGTAAATGTATAAAACTAATAGTTATCAAAATCTCAGCTGCTTTTAGAATTCCTCTAAGTTGAAGCTGTAGTTACCCACATGGTTACATTCTCCGTGAAGTCCCCTGACCTCAGCTGGCATTTGCTATGTTGCACAGATTCATGTCCTTAGGGCAATTTGTAGAGGTTTTCAGAGGAGTTTCACAACCAGAACAAGGATTTTCTCTTCCCTACCTCCTTCTCTCCCTCCTTCCCTCTTTCCTTTTTCCTTTCCTTTCCATTTTCCTTTCCATTTTCCTTTCCATTTTCCTTTCCA